>NW_028234423.1:33596540-33600873 GCF_977035675.1 Penaeus japonicus | reverse complement strand
CAAAGCCCCTGTCGGTCCCTATCTCTCTCCATATTCCTGTCCTTTGGCAGGGTATTTCTTCCTCCGTCCCTCTGCCCCCCTGACTCTCCTGCTAAAGCCCCCTTCCTCTCTCTGTCATCCTCCTTCCCTTCCCCCCCCCCCTCTCCCCTGCTAAAAGAGCCTTCCTTTTCTCCTTTCTCTTCTCTCTATATTATCTCTTATTATGGTACCTCTCTTCCTTCTTCCCCTTCCTTTCCCCTTCCTCCCTCCCTACTAATTCCCTCGGCGAGGTTCCTCTCCTCCCCTTTCTTTCCCCTGCCCCTCTTATCCCCCAACCCCCTTCCCCCTACCCCCCTCCCTACAAAATCCCTTATTAAGTTACCTCTCCCCCCTTCCCCTCCCTCTTCCCCCCTTCCCCTTCCCCTCCCTCTTCCCCTCCCCTCTTCCCCCTTCCCCTCCCTCTTCCCCCTTTCCCCTCCCCTCTCCCCCCTTCCCCTCCCCTCTCCCCCCTTCCCTCTTTCCCCTCTCTCTCCCCTCTCCCCCCGACAAGGTATCACCACCACCCCCTTTCTTCCCCCCTTCCCCTCTCCCCCCGACAAGGTATCACCATCACCACCCCCTTTCTTCCCCTGCCCCGTCGCTCCCCTGCCAAAATCCGAGAGCCCCGCTACCGTTCCCTGTCCGCGACTTTGTTCAACACGCAACACTTAATATTCCTCGGACGTGCACGCTATCCTGAACGACCCTCGGCTAACGCGGCCCAGAACGGGTTGCGATCGGGACATACGACTCTAGCCCTTACTAACCCTCGGTCGTACGGGTCATGCACCTCCCCTCAGGGAAAGTGAGGGTTAATCAGTAAATATAACAAACAACACCGAAAACAGCAACAAACACAAACATTAAACACACCATAACACCCCTTTAAACAACAACAAACAACAAAAACAAACCCACACAAACAAACCCCTTTCCGACGCGGTTCGAGGAAATTCGGATTCGTTTCGGCGGAGCTTCGGAACGACCCGCCGTCATAGAATAAAGCCCCGGCCGCGGAAGGCGCGCCGAAGCAGTATAGCGAGCCCGCCGTCTTTTTCCCAAGTATATCTTACTGTTATTTTATATCTACTACTTTTTGTCCTCAGTGGTAGGATCCCGTGGGGCTGGGGTCCCATTTGAGTACATGGTCACACTGTCACCTAGAAGGCACTCTCGTTCTGCGGGCGGCCGGCGGCGGAGGGAGGGAGGGAAGGAGGGTCCGAGGGGGTGTGGGGGGGTGGGGGGGTAGAGGGTTGGGGGGGGGGGGGGGGGGGTGGAGAAGGGGGTCGAGGGGGTGGGGGAGGGTGGGAAGGGGAGAGGGATAGGAGGGAGGGTCGAGGGGGTGGGGTGGGTGGGCGGGTGGGGGAGAGAGATAGGAGGGTGGGAGGGTCGAGGGGGGTGGGCGGGTGGGGGAGAGGGATAGGAGGGAGGGTCGAGGGGGTGTGGGAGGGGGGAGTGGGAGGGTGGGGGGAGGGGGGGAGAGTGGGAAGGGGGGGTGGGGGTGGGAGGGATAGGAGTGTGGGGAGGGGGTGTGGGCGGGGGGTAGAGTGGGCGGGTGGGAGGGGGAGGGGTCGGGTGGGGGTGGGATAGGAGGGATAGGAGGGGTCGAGTGGGAAGGGGTGGTGGTGGGTTTGATGGGTGGGAGTGAGAAGGATGGGCGGGGGTGAGTGTGATGGGCGGGGTGGAAGGGGGGGGGAGAGGGTGGTATGATGGGGAGGGAGAGGGAGAAAGAGAGAGAGAAAGAGAGAGAGAGAGAGAGAGAGAGAGAGAGAGAGAGATAATATAAGCACACGCTCTAAAGAATCACAAAACATCAAAAATACTTTTTGAATTTATCAAACTCACAAAAAAACGAAGAGAACGAGGATAATAAAAATAAAAAAAAATGCTAGAATACGTGAACGCTTGTACACTGAAAATATGAATATATTATAGCCGATCTCGCAGCGGCTAGCACCACACGCCCCCGCCCCCCGCTTCCCAACCCCCCTTCCTCCCCTCTCCCTCCCCCTCCAATAGCTTTATTGTCACCCACTTCCGAGAAATATTGAACTGTTTTGTGGTTTATAAATGGCGTGTTGGGTAAATAAGTCAGAGGGGATTGTTTCTCTCTCTCTCTCTCTTCTTTCTTTCTCTGTCTCGCTCTCTCTCACTGCCTCTCTCTCTCTCTCTCTCTCTCTCTCTCTCTCTCTCTCTCTCCTTTCTTTCTCTGTCTCTCTTCTTTCTTTCTCTGTCTCGCTCTCTCTCTTCTTTCTCCCCTCCCTCTCTCTCTCTCCTTCTCTTTCTTTCTCTGTCTCGCTCTCTCACTCTCTCTTTCTCTCGCTTTTATATCTGGGTCGGTATTTTGTATTTTATCTTTCTGGCTCTCTAATTTTCCTTTCTCTCTCTCTCTCTCTCTCTCTCTCTCTCTCTCTCTCTCTCTCTCTCTCTCTCTCTCTCTCTCTCTCTCTCTCTCTTTCTTTCTCTGTGTCGCTCTCTCACTCTCTCTCCAAGAGACAGATAGATAATTAAGTAGATAGATAGACGAGTAAATGAATGGAGAAATTAATAGATAGATAAGTAAAGAATAGATGAATGAATGAATGTATAAACAAATCAATAAAAAGATAGACTTATAAAAAGAGATGAATGAACAGATGAATAATTAGATACAAAGAATAAAAGAAGAAACAAATACGTAGAGTAAAAGAAGAATTGAATATATAGAATAAGAGAAGAAATATATACACTAAATAATAAGTAAATGAATGAAACGCATGAATAAACAAATCTATCAAATGGATAAATTGATAATTCCAAGATAAATAGATACGTAAAACTGATAGAAAAGTAAACAAAAAACAAAAAAAGAAACAAGCAAGCAAGATCAACAAGTAAACAAGTACATGAAACAAACAAACAAAAATCAATAACCAAACAAATTAAATCAAATAAAATTAATGAATAAAAACAAGACAAAATAAACAAAGAAACAAACAAACCTTAGAAGAAAAATACCTCCCATTATTTTCTTTTGAAAAAAAAAAAAAAAAGTTTCTTCAAAAAGTTATTTCAAAAAAAAAAAAAAAAAAAATTAAGATTAAAATAAGACGAAAAAAAATTGGCTTTAAAATATTTTCTCTTTTTTGGGGGGAAAGAATATAATCTTTAAAACAATGGAATCAATAAAACTAATTGTAATGATAAAGAAATAAATATCTTTTTTTTTTATAGAAAAGAACAATCAGAGATAAAAACAAGACCCTCTACCGTTAAATAAAGAAATATATATTTATAGAACAAACAGTATGGTAACTTGCAACTTCCAATTCGACTCCCCATAAACAGGGTACAAGCACCGGTACATGACATACCCCCTCCCCTCCCCTACCCCCTCCCCTCCCCTACCTCCGCCCCTTTTTCTATCTAACCCCCCTCCTCCTCCGACCCTCCTGAACCCCCTCTATGCTTCCCAACAACCCCCTCCCCCCTCTATCCCAAGCTACTCCCCTCCCTACCCCCACTACCCCTCCCCTCCTTCCCTGAATGTTAACTTGTAATGTTACTCCTCCTTTCCTTCCCCACCTTCACTGATACCCATCTATCCCCATCTCCTCCACCCCCTTCACCCTCATACGCTCTACCCTCAGCCCCCTCCCTCCTCCTCCTCCTCCTCCTCCTCCTTCCCTTATATCTCACCCCTCCCTTCCCCCCTCCCTCCCCACCCCTCCTCTCTCCCACTCAAAAAATACCCTGATGATGGGGTGGGGTGGGGGGGGGCAGGTGAGGGGAGGGGTATGAGGACGGAAGGGTAAGGGGGGGGGGGGGGGAAGGTACAAGGTGGCAGGTTAGCACACATCCACGCCCACCCGCCCTGCCACTGGGGGACCCGAGTAGGCCTGCACACCACGCCTAGTCGTTCTATGTCCATCCAGACCTGATCCACGCACAGAGAGATAGAGTAGACAAATTGACAAGTAAGGGAGAGGAGAGAGGAGGAAGAGAGGAGGGAGGAAGGGAGAGGAGGAAGAGAGGAGGGAGAGGAGGGAAGAGGAAGAGAGGAGGGAGGAAGGGAGGAAGAGAGGAGGGAGGAAGGCAGGAGGAAGAGAGGAGGGAGGAAGGTAGGAAGAGAGGAGGAGGGAGGAAGGGAGAGGAGAGGAGGGAGAAGGGGGGAGGAGGAGGAGGAAGGAGAGGAGAGAGGAGGAAGAGAGGAGGGAGGAGGAGGCGAAGGAGAGGAGAGAGGAGGAAGAGAGGAGAGAGGAAGGAGGATGAGGCGAAGGAGAGGGGAGAGGAGGGGAGAGGAGGTGAGGGAGAAAGGAAGAGGAGGAGGGGAGAG
>NW_028234423.1:33581540-33591540 GCF_977035675.1 Penaeus japonicus | reverse complement strand
AGAAAGAGGAGGAGGAGTAAAAGTGAAGGGAGGAAGAGATAGAAGCAAAAAAGCGACAACAACAAAAAAGGAGAAAGAGAGAGAGAGAGAGAGAGAGAGAGAGAGAGAGAGAGAGAGAGAGAGAGAGAGAGAGAGAAAAACCACATAGGATACACATACGAAAGGGATGAGTGAAAGGAGAAAGAAACAAAGGAGAAGAGAGTGAAAGAGAGTAAAGAAAAAAAGAAAAAGAAAGAAGAAGAGGAAGATCAAAAGACAGAAGAAAAAGGGGGAGAAAAAAAAGTGATGGGAAGGAAGTAGAAAGAAGATAGAAAGAAACAACAATAAGAAGAGGTGAACGAAGACAAAACAAAAGATAAGAGAAAGAAGAAAAAGAGAGAGAGAGAGAAAAGAAGAAGAAGGAACTAAAACCCGAAAAAAAGAAGAAAGAGAATAAAGAATAAAGAAGAAAGAAGAAAGAGAATAAAGAAGAAAGAAGAAAGAAGGAGACGATGATGATGGAAGCAGAAGGAAGAACAGGCGTCTATGGAGATGCCTTAGTCTGGTAGTCTGTTGTGGGGGGGGGGGTCACCTATACCTTCTCCCTACCCCTACCCCCTACCCCTACCCCCTACCCCCTACCCCTACCCCCTACCCCTATCCCCACTAGGTGGTCAAGTCGCTCGCCTTCGCTGACTCTCCCTCTCTCGCTCACTTTGTCTCTCTTATTGTCTGTCTCCCTCTCTCGCTCACTCTGTCTGTCTGTTTGTCTGTCTCCCTCTCTCGCTCACTTTGTCTGTCTGTCTCCCTCTCTCGCTCACTCTGTCTGTCTGTTTGTCTGTCTCCCTCTCTCGCTCACTTTGTCTGTCTGTCTCCCTCTCTCGCTCACTCTGTCTGTCTGTTTGTCTGTCTCCCTCTCTCGCTCACTTTGTCTGTCTGTCTCCCTCTCTCGCTCACCCTGTCTCTCTGTTTGTCTCCCTCTCTCGACTACAGCATGTTTGTGCTGTGTTCTGTTCTGTCTGTGCTCCCTCTCTCGCTCACTTGTCTGTCTGTCGTGGGGTTTGTCTTGGTCTCCCTACTGTCTCGACTCACTTTTGTCTTGTGGTCTAGTCTCTACGCCTCTCTCGCTCACTCTGTCTGTCTGTTTGAATCTGTCTCACCGTCTCTCGCCTCACAACTCGTCTGTATTGTGTTTCTGTTTGTCTGTCTCCTCATCATCGCTCACTTTGTCTAGCTGTCTCCCTCACTCGCTCAGAGCTGTCTCTGTCTGTTAGGTTATTGTTCTGTCTCCCTCTCTCGCTTCACAGTGTGTGTTTGATCTGTACTTGCTCTCGTCCTCTCTTCGCTCACTCTGTCCTTGTCTTCGTTTGTTCTGTCTCTACGCCTCTCTGTCGCGCTCACTTTGCGTACTGTTGTTCCCTTTCTCGCTCACTCTGTTGTGTTTGTATGTCTCCTCTCTCGTAATTTGTCTGTCTGTCTCCTACTCTCGCGCATTCACACCTTTGGTCTTCGTCTTGCTTTGTTGCACTCTTCGCGCGACTCGAGCCTCCATCCTTTGATCTGTCTGTTTGTTGTTCTTGTTCGGATGCCCCTTTGGCTCTGCGGGCTTGTGTCGCCCTGTCTCGTCTTCACTTTGTCTGTCTGTCTCCCTCTCTCGCTCACCCTGTCTCTCTGTCTCCCTCTCTCGCTCACTTTGTCTGTCTGTTTGTCTGTCTCCCTCTCTCGCTCACTTTGTCTGTCTGTCTCCCTCTCTCGCTCACCCTGTCTCTCTGTCTGTCTGTCCGTCTGTCTCCCTCTCTCGCTCACCCTGTCTCTCTGTCTGTCTGTTTGTCTCCCTCTCTCGCTCCTTCTTTCTCTCTGTCTGTCTGTTTGTCTCCCTCTCTCGCTCCTTCTTTCTCTCTGTCTGTCTGTTTGTCTCCCTCTCTCACTCACCCTGTATCTCTGTCTGTCTGTTCTCATTTGGTCCCGCCTTTCCTCCTTTTCTTTTTGTTTTTTGCTGCTTCCATACCCCCTCCCCCGCCCCGTATCGTTCCCGCTTGAGATTATCAGCGCGGCTCCCGCCCTTCGACCTCTTCTTCTCTCCCTGGTAATCGGTGCTAATTCTGCCTTCCACCTCCTCCCCCCCCTTGCCCCTTCCCGCCCCCTTCTCCCTTGTCCCTCCCCCTCTCCCTTCGCAATCCCTCTCCTCTCCCCTCCCTCCCCCCTCTCCCTGTCCTCGCGCCTCTCTCCCTTCCCTACCCTTCCCTCCCCCATCTCCCTTCCCACCTCCTCTCCCTTCCCTCCCCCTCTCCCTTCCCTCCCTCGTCTCCTCCTTCGTCTCCCCAATCCCTTCCCTCCTCCTCTCCCTTCCCTCCTCCTCTCCCTTCCCTCCTCCTCTCCCTTCCCTCCTCCTCTCCCTTCCCTCCCCCTCTCCCTTCCCTCCCCCTCTCCCTTCCCTCCCCCTCTCCCTTCCCTCCCCCTCTCCCTTCCCTCCCCCTCTCCCTTCCCTCCCTCGTCTCCTCCTTCGTCTCCCCAATCCCCTCCATTTCCTTACTTCTACCATTCTCCATCTCTATCTCATTCTCCCTCTTCCATATTCACCCATCTTTCATCCCCATTTGCCCCTTTATCTCCCTTTCTTCCCCCTTTACCTCCCTTTCTTCCATCCCCCAAGCTTAACCCATTCGCTCTTCTTCTCGCCTCCTCCCTCCCCCATACTCCCTCCCCTCACCCTACCCCCCCCTCCCTCACCATCCTCCCCCTACCCTCCTCTACCTCCCCATCTCTCCATCTCTACCCTATTCGCTCCCCTCCCTCTTCCTCCCCATCTCTCTCCCTTCACCCCTCCCCATCCTCCTTCCCCTCCACCCCTCCCCATCCTTCCTCTCTTCCCCATCCTCCCCATCCTCTATCCCTCCCCTCCCCATCCTACCCATCCCTCCCCATCCACCCATCCTACCCACCATCCTACCCCCATCCATCCCTCCCCTACCCACCCTCCCTCCCCATCCCTCCACCCATCCTACGCCTCCTCACTCCTCCCTCCCCTCCTCCCCATCCTACCCACCCCCTCCCCACCCTCCCTCCCCATCCACCCCACCCCCCTCCCATCCTGCAGCGCCGTCTTAGTCCCGCCCTCGCCATCCCATTGTCCGCACTCCTCGGCCTGTCAGCGCTCCGGCGGGGGGTCTGGCTCCCTTCTGCACCTCTGTCTTTGGGGTCTCTCTCCTTCTCTTTCTCTCTCTCTCCTTCTCCCTCTCTCTCTCTCCTTCTCCCTCTCTTTCTCTTCTTCTTGTCTTTTGTTTTTCCCTTTTTTTTCTCGTTTCTTTTTTTTTTTTTTTTTTTTTTTTTTTGTCTTTCTTTCTTCTCTTCTCTTTTCTCTTTCTTCTCTTATCTTTTTTTTCTTTTTTTTTTCTCTTACTTCTGTTCTCTGTTCTCCTCTTATCTTCTTTTTTTTCTGTTATTTCTTCTCTTCTCTTATCTTATTTTTTCTTGCTCTTCTGTTCTCTCTTCTCCTCTCCGAAGTATTTCCTCTGCATTCTTTTCTCTCTCTTTCCTCTCTCTCTCTTATCTACTTCTGATTCTCCCTCTCTTATCTTTTATTTCTTCTCTTCTCTCTTTTTTTCTCCCAGTCTCTCTGTTCTCCTCTTTTCTTCTTTCTTTTCTCTCTATCTCTCTCTCTCTCTCTCTCTCTCTCTCTCTCTCTCTCTCTCTCTCTCTCTCTCTTTCTCTCTTTCTCTCTCTACTTCTCTCTCATCCTCCCATCCTCCCTCCCTCCCTCCCATCCTCCCTCCCATCCTCCCTCCCATCCTCCCTCCCTCTCTCCCTCCCTCCCTCCTATCCTCCCTCCCACCCTCCCCTCTTTCTCCCACCTCCCTCTCTCCTTCTCACCATTTCTTATTTATCATAAATTACTCACCAATTTCCTTTTCCTGCTTTCCTGTCTGGATCAATCTCTCTTTATTCTCTTTTTACACTGTCTTATGTCAAAACGATAAATCACTTCTCCGCAGCCATTTATGATTGGTAACGAAAGAATAAAATGATTTGATTGAAGTTTTTAATGAGATATTTAAAACAGTCAATCGGAAATAAGTACAATTTATAATATGATTAAGATAACTATAATAACTTTGATTGATAGTGATGATTGATGATAATCGTGTGGTCATAGTATTAAGGATGAGGATGATAATTTAATGATAATGAAGATAATGATGAGGATGATAGCGATAATTATAATGAAAAAAGATGGATGATAAATGATTAATAATAAAGATAATAAGGGTATAATATTTAATCATAAAATAAATAATAATAATAATAGCAATAAACATTTAATGCAAAGGAATATAAAAGATAAAGATATCAAATATAAAATAAATAGATAAATTAGATTACATTTTGTGGGAAAATAATAATGATAAACAGACAAGTTAGGAATTTAAAGTTCTCTCCAAAAACAGAAAGTATTTGAAGGAAACAAATGGTAGAGATAAAAAGGAAGTGATAAAGAAGGAGAAGGTTGTTGAAGGAGAGGGAAGAACGTAGGAGGAGTTAAAGAAGAAAAAGGATAATGTAAAGATAGTAAGAGTAAGAAATGAAAGTGAGAATCACGCGAGAAGAGAGAGTAAAGGAGGGAGAAGAGGAAAAAGAAGAGTGGCGGGGGGGGGGGGGGGGGGGTAGGAGGGGGGGGGGGGGGGGGGGGGGTGGGGGGGGGGTGGTTATTTGGGAGGGGGGTTGGGGGGGGAGGGGGGGGGGGTAGGGGGGGGGTTGGGGGGGGTGGGGGCGGGGGTGGGGGGGGGGAGGGGGGTCTGGGGTTATCGGGGGGGGGGGGGTGGTATATGGGTGGGGGGGCGGGGGGGGGGGGGTATTGGGGGTGGGGGGTGGGGGGGTTGGGTTATGGGGGTGGGTGGTATTTAATAGGGGTTATAGGGGGGGGGGGGTTTGGTTTGGGGGGGTTGGTGGGGGTGGGGGGGGGGTATTTAACGGTTTGGGGTTGGGTATTGGGGGGTGGTATTGTATGGTAAATTATGGTTTGGTGGGGGTTGGGGTTGGGTGGGGGGGTGGGGGTGGTATTGGGGGTAGGGTTGGTTTAGGGGTATGGGTATTAGGGATAGGAAATTAAAAAGAAGAAGAAGAAGAAGAAAATTAAGAAAATAAAGATTCAGATGAAAACGGAGAAGTAGAAAGAAAGAAATAATATAAGACTCGGAATGAATAAGAAAGAAAGGAGAGGCAAATAATACGAAGGAAACAAAGAAGATGGCAAAGAAGAGAGACGAAGAAGAAGAGAAAGAAGAAGACAAAGAAGAAGAAAGACGAAGAAGACGAAGAAGAGAGACGAAGAAGACAAGGAAAATGAAGAAGAAGAAGAAGAAGACAAAGAAGAAAGAAGAAGAAGAGAGACGAAGAAGACAAGGAAGATGAAGAAGAAAGAAGAAGAAGAAGACAAAGAAGAGAGACGAAGAAAGAGAGACGAAGAAAAACAAAGAAGGAATACGAAGAAAACAAAGAAGAAAGAGAGACGAAGAAAAACAAATAAGCAAAACGAAGAAAGACAAAGAAGAAGAACAGAACAACACAACAAGAACAGAAGAACAGCGCATGAATAATGCATATCTGGTAGCGGTCTCCAGCGACACCACCGGCCGGCCACTATGACAAAGCAAATACAGAGCAGGAAGGCAATCGTTATATTTCGTCAAGATTATAACCATTATACGTACTTGGATATTGCGTTCTTCTTTTTTCCCCCCCCCTTCCCTAGGATGTAATACCGTGCTTGTTCTCACTGCACTTACAAGATGCTGGACTGAATTATCTCATAGGTGCTTATGTTGTGTTGCAGTGAATGCTGTTCTTTGGGACTCTAAAAGGAGGTATTAAATTGGTGCCGATGGTCTGGTCGTGTTATTGGGGGCTTTCTTCTTCTTTTTTTTTTTCTTTTTTATTATTATTATCTTTTTTTTTACTTTTTTTAAAGAGGGGGGTCGTCTTGGTTTCGACTTCTGTTTTTTTTTTTTTTTTTTTTTTTGATGTGTGGTGGTCACCGTTTTTTTTTTCGTTTTTTTTTTCTTAAGGGGGAACTTATTTTATTTTTGTTTTGGACGGTTTGTGTGTGTATGGTGTGTGTCTGTCTATGCATTTTTTTTTTAATGGATTTTCTCTATATATAGGAATATTTTGATAGGAGATGCAACCACGTTACATTTTCCGACCATATACGAAGAAAATGAGCGCATTCACATTTTCTCCGTATTTTGCATTCCCTATCTTTTCCATCAACCGAAAAAACAAAAACAAACAGGAAATTGGGAAAAGAAACAATAACAATAAAAAAAAAAAAAAAAAAAACAAGAGTGGTCACATCATGATAATAAAACAGTAGAAACAAAGAGAGAGAGAGAGAGAGAGAGAGAGAGAGAGAGAGAGAGAGAGAGAGAGAGAGAGAGAGAGAGAGAGAGAGAGAGAGAGAGAGAGAGAGAGAGAGAGAGAAAATGTGTATATATATATAATACCGTTTCCCCTTCCTTTCCCTTGTCCCAAAGAACAGCTGTTATGCTTCCAGGTGCTTCTCGAAAAATCTCATGAATCATCGCTCTGTTACAGGACCTCCTCCTTGGTGGGGGGTTGGGGGGAAGAGGGGGGGGAGGGAGGAGAGTAGGAGGTAGGAGGGGGAGAGGAGGAGGTAGGAGAGGAGAGGAGGAAGATAGGAGAGGAGGGAGGGAAATGAGAGAGAAGGTAGGATAAAGGGAAGAAGGAAGTGAAGGAGGAGAATAAATAGGGTAGAGGGAAGGAGAGGAGGAGGGAGAGGGGAGGGGAGAGAGAGAGAGAGAGAATGTAAGAGAGGGAGGGAGAGGCAAGGCGAAGAACAGGAGGAGAAGGAAAGCGAAAATAGGAAGAAGGAAGGCTAAAAGTGGGAGAGAATAGAGGTGGGAGGATTAGGAAGGAGGGGGGGGGAGGGTGCGGGAGTAAGGAGGATTAAGATAAGGAGGAACAAGATAGCAATAGTAGAGGGGGGTTAGGGGGTTGTATACGAGTGTTGAGGGTGGGGGGGGGGGTAGTGTGAAGAAAGGTGGATTAAGAAGATGAAGGAGGAAGAGGAGGAGGAGGAGGAGGAGGAGAAGGTGGCGGAGGAGGAGGAGGAAAAGAGGAGAAGGAGGAAGGGAATGGAGGAAGGGAAATGAGCGGAGGGTAAAAAGAGGAATAAGTAGGAAGAGGAAGAAGAGAGGAAGGGGGAAGGTGGGAGGAGGATGATGATGGGGAGGAGGCAGGATAGTAGGGGAGGGGGAAGGTAGGGTTAGGAAAGCGAGAGGAATGAGGGTAAGAGGAAGGAGGGAGAAGAGAGTGAAAAAAAGTAGAAGAGTAGTAGTAGTCAGGAAGAGGACAATAGAGAAGAAGTGTGAGAGACGTTAGATCAAGAGGAAGAAGATAAAGAAAAGGAAGATGTAGAAGAGGAAAAAGGAAGTAGAGGAGGAGGAGGAGGAGGAGAAGATAAAGAAAAGGAGAATGTAGAAGAGGAAGGAGGAAGTAGAGGAGGAGGAGGAAGAGGGGGAGGAGGAGAAGGAAGGAGAAAGGGGTACATTAAGATCATGCGCATTTCCATCTCCCTTTGTGTACGAAAGGGTATCGTGAATGTGTTACACAATTGGTATACGAAAGGCCGGCAGTGATTTCATCAACTAATTGAGGAGGGCGAGAGAGAGAGAGAGAGAGAGAGAGAGAGAGAGAGAGAGAGAGAGAGAGAGAGAGAGTGAAGAGGAGTGAGGAGAGAGAGACTTGGAGAGAGAGTAGATGAGAGAGAGAGAGAGAGGAGAGAGAGTAGAAGAGAGAGGATAGAGAGAGAGAGGAGGAGAGTGGTGAGAGAGAGAGAGTAAGATGAGGAGAGAGAGATGTGAGAGAGTGAGGAGAGAGAGGTGACTGAGAGAGAGAGTGACGAGATGAGGAGAGAGAGAGGAGATGAAGGGAGAGAGAGAGGAGAGAGAAAAGGAAGAGAGAGAGAGAGGGAAAGAGAAAGGAAGAGAGAATAAGAGAGAGAGAGAAAAAGAAAGGAAGAGAGAATGAGAGAGAGAGAAAAAAAGAAAGGGAGAGAGAGAGAGAGAGAAAGAGAAAGGAAGAGAGAGAGAGAGAGAGAGAGAGAAGAGAGAGAGGGGAGAGAGGAGGGAGTGGAAGAGGGAGGGGGAGAGAAAGGAAGAGAGAATAAGAGAGAGAGAGAAAAAGAAAGGAAGAGAGAATGAGAGAGAGAGAAAAAAAGAAAGGGAGAGAGAGAGAGAGAGAAAGAGAAAGGAAGAGAGAGAGAGAGAGAGAGAGAGAAGGGAGAGAGGAGAGAGAAAAGGAAGAGAGAGAGAGAGGGAAAGAGAAAGGAAGAGAGAATAAGAGAGAGAGAGAAAAAGAAAGGAAGAGAGAATGAGAGAGAGAGAAAAAAAGAAAGGAAGAGAGAATAAGAGAGAGAGAGAAAGAGAGAAAGATGAGAAGCGAATAGAAGAAAGGGAAAAGAAGAATTAATTAAATAAAAGATTTAAAGAAAAGAGTGGAGAGAGTGGGGGGAAGGGGTGTCAGGGGGGGAGTAGAAGCAAGAGACAGCAGGAGACCAGCAGATATAAATGGAAAAAAGAAAAAGACGGAAAAGAGCTATAAGAGGTGAGAAGAGAAAACAGAGAGAGTGAGTGAAGAGAGTGGGAAGAAGAAAGAAAAAGAAAAAAAAGGAGACAGACAGATAGATAGACATATAAATACTTAGATAGACAGATAGAGAGATAGATAGAAAGATAGATAGATAGATAGATAGATAGATAGATAGAGAGAGAGAGAGAGAGAGAGAGAGAGAGAATCGCAGAATAAGAGAATTTAATGCCATGTAGATAGTTATCTAAATAAAAAATGTAACGCTCTTTAGTTTTAGAATTTACAACAAAATTATTATTTTAAAATATATATTTCAATAACAATAATAAACATAGCATCAATTAAAAAGTGCTGGTGATGATTATACAATAATAATAATAACGACGCTATTAATGTTAATGATAACTATACTAATGATGATAATACTGAGAACAATAATAGTAATAGTAATAACAATAATAACAATAATCAAATGATAATAATACTAAAAATTATAATGATAATGATTATGATAATCATCTTTTTTATGATAATGATAATGATTATATTGATTATGATAATGATAGTAACAGTAATGATGATGATAATAATAATGATAATGATGATAATGATAGTAATAAAAATGATGATAATGATTTTAATAATAGTAAATAGCAATAACGGTAATAATAATGATAATGATAATAATGAAAATGATAATGATAATCATAATCATAATAATGATAATGATAAAAAAATGATAATGATAATAATGATAATGAAAAATAATAATGTGCTTTTTGATAATTTTAATGTTTGATTTCTTAATAATGGATGATAACAATAATAATGATATGATGATGATGATTGGTATTGATAATATTAATGATACTGATGAAATATCAATAATGATAATAACAATGATAATGGTGATAGTGATAATGATAATGATGATAATGATAATAGTAATGATGATACTTATTTTGACTATGATAACGATGAAAATTAATGTAATCATTAATTGGATAATAATAATAATGATAACAATAAGAACAATAATAATAATGATAACGATAATGATAACAATAATCCTGATAATAATGATTATCATAATAATGAAAATAACAAAAAACAAATATGCCAAAGATAATGATAACTATAATGATAGCAATATCCATAACATTGATAATATTTGACACTAATTACTGCGAGGATAATGTAACAATAATAACAATAACAATAATGATGACAATGAAAATAATGATGATAATGGGGGTAATAATGATAATTATCATTATCATCATCATAAAGACGATGGTAATAACAATAATGATGATAACAATGATGATAATGATGATAATAGCAATAGTAATTAAAAAAAAAAATATTAATGAAACAAGAACATTGATTGCAATGATTATGATAATGATGGAGA
>NW_028234423.1:33574040-33576540 GCF_977035675.1 Penaeus japonicus | reverse complement strand
TGGGGGGTGAACATACTGTATATTCCTTAAATAACTTCAAAGCTATTTTCTGAGTCGTAATTTTCTTCTTCTTCTTTTTCTCCTTTTCTTTCTTTTTTATTTATCTTGTTTTTTGTTTTTTTTCTTCTCGTTCTTTCATCTTTTCCTTCTTCTTTTTCGTCTTCTGTTTTTCTCTTTCTTATTCTCTTTATTTCTTCCCATTTTATTCTTACCACTCTATCGCTACTTATGAGATAGATAGATAGATAGATAGATAGAGAGATATTTAGATAGATAGATAGAGAGAGAGAGAGAGAGAGAGAGGGAGAGAGAGAGAGGGGGGGGGGAGGGAGATGAAAAGACAGATATGTATATATATATATAGATAGATAGATAGATAGATAGATAGATAGATAGATAGATAGATATAGATAGATAGATAGTTAGATAGACAGATAGCTAGAGATAGATAGATAGATAGATATATAGAGAGAGATAGACAGAGAAAAAGAGAGAGAGAGAGAGAGAGAGATAGAAACGGAGACACACAGAGAAACAGAGGCTGATAGAGAAAACTACACCCCCCCCCCCCAAAGAAAAAATAACAAAATAGACAATAATCCTATGCTATAGAAATAAAAGGAACAGATAGACAGTCTAGATAATCTAAACTTCCAACAACAACAAACAACAAGAGATGCCAACAAGCCATATCCTCAGCCCCGTTGGCAAGGCAGCGACAGAGTCAACGCAAGACCGGACCGGTAAATTTAATTGCAAGCGCTCGGTTGACGACTGCTTTATGAGAGAACATAAAGTTTGCAAGCAGGACGTGGTGAGCAGTTTAGAGCAATAATTGGTTTCAGCAAACACTTAAGTCAGGATATAAGTGTTAGTGTTGTGCTGTTTTTCCTGGCTGTGCTTAATTATTTGGCGTCTTAAATAATATGCGTAGGAAAAGGGCTGGGACGGGGGAAAGGGACCCCGCCTTTTGGGTTACTTTTTATTTATTTATAATATGTGATTGTGGTTTATATGTATTTTATATAATAGTATATGTATATCCATAAATGTAAATATATATGTATATTAATATGTATATATATATATATAAATATATATATACATAATATAATATATATTCATATATATCTATATATTTATATATATATATATATTATATATATATTCTTTATTACATATTTACATATATATAATTTATATATTTATTATATTATTAATTAATATATATAGTCTATAATATATATATAAATATTATATATATAATTTATATTACATACACACATATATTTATGTAAGTATGTATATATATATATATATTTATATATATATAATATAGATATATATATTATATATTTATGTGTATTATTTTTTTTTAGATAGTGTTATGACAGTGTCTGTGGCCCAAATTATTTCCGCTTTCCTACCCTTGAAAGATGCCTCTGATCACATTACGCTTTTTATTCTACAAACCACCACAAACCCACCTCCCCTCTATTCCCGCTTTACGCCCCACTCCCTCTTGCCCCTTTAACGCGGCTGCCCCCTCTCCAGACTCGTTGCCCCCTTCTCCCCTCCCCTCCCCCACAGTCCCCTCCAACCACTGTCCCCTTCTTCCCCTCCCCTCTCCCCCCACAACCTTACACACTGCCCCCTACCAAGGACCCTAACTCGCCCCCCTTTCTCCCCTCACCGGCCCCTGCCCCCCACACCCATACCCAAAACAAACACTTACCCCACTGGCCCCCTTCCAGATACCTATTATGCCCCATCACCCTTCTCCTTCTCCCACTCCCAGCCCCACCACACCCTACCAACCCAACATAAAACCCTAACCACCACCTCAGCCCCCTCCAACGACCCAATGCCCCCTTCTCTCCCCTCCTCCCTCCCCAACCCGCTCGCCACCCTCCCGCCCTCCCCAACCTTCACTAACCTTTTTTTACATACTACTAATGCCCCCTCTCCAGACCCTACCTTACCCCCTCTCCTCTCGCTCAACCCCAATTGGCAACCTTCTCATTCTCCCACTCTCTTCTCCCCTCTCCCCCACCCGCCCCTCCCCTCCCCTACCTAACAACCCCTTCCCCTACACAAACAACCCCGCCCCTAAACCTATACAAACCACAACTACCCCCACTCTACTTCCCCCTAAACCCCCACTCTAACTATCCCCATCCAATCTCCCACCCCGCATCCCCATCCCCCCCTACAACATCCTAAACACCCCCCACGCCCCCCCCCATCACCCCCCCCACCCCCCAGGGTAACCATGCGATGACGTCCGAAACAAATGCAACGACGCTTTTCACAAGCGGCGAATGTCTGACGTCATAATCAATCTCTCTCTCCTCGACGTCGATGTATATATAGAGTAGGTCACGATCTATTCCTATACAAACCGGGGGGGGAGGGGGGGGGCGGAGGGAAGCGGGGGGAAGCGGGGGGGTCCTTGTTTTTGATGATCGACCGGGGGGAATACATGGGTGGTGGGGGTGGG
>NW_028234423.1:33568052-33573940 GCF_977035675.1 Penaeus japonicus | reverse complement strand
CACACCCCAAACCCCTCCCCCCAACCCATCCCATCCCCCCCCCACACCTCACCACCCACTTTCACCCACCGCCCACCGAGCGAACGCACGAACCGTCGAACCAACCCACCACGCCCACCGAGGAGCTAATCCTTCACCCACGCCAGGACCTGAGACGACATGCTTGACCACAACGAGGCCTAGGCACGTGCTCGGTGCTCTTGTCGTGTATAAGCCTCCCGCCCGCCCGCCCGCCCGCCCGCCCCCGCCCGCCCGCGCCCAGGCCTACCTACCATTATTGGGCAAATGTTAATGATGGGCGAGGAGCGAGCGAGGGCTGAGGTAGGCCTATTTGGGGGCGGGGGGTTGGGGGGGGGGAGGGATGGAGGTTGGCGGGGAGATGTGTGTAAGGGGCTTGTCTCTTCTTCTTTTTTTTTGGCCTATACACGATTTTTTTTTTTTGTGTGTGTAGGGGGGAGGGGGGGATGGGTAGGGTGGGCAGGGGGTAGGGGTAGGGGGGTAGGGGGGTAGGGGGTAAAGAGTTGGGTTATTTATTTCCTGATTTTAAGGTCGTTTCTTCGTCTTTTTTGTGTTCTTTATTCGTTTTTTTTTTAATCTTTTTTTCTGTTCAGATTGATAATTACTTTATTTTTTTTTTCTTGTTTTCTCTTATTCCTGTTTTCTTAGTTTTTTTTGTTTTTTTTTCGTTTTTGTCTTCGTTTGCCTCTTTTTTTTTCCTTTTTTTCTGTTTCTTTTCTTCACAAACTTCCTTTTTTCCTTCTTCTCCTTCTTCTTTTCTTTTACGTCTTCCTCCTCCTCCTCTTCTTTTTAACATCCTTCCCCTTCTCCTATTTCCCCTTCTCTTCCCCATCCTTACCTCCTCCTCCCTCTCCCTTCTCTATTTCCTTCCAATTTCTCCTTACATCCCCATTTTCTTCTTCTCTATTTCCTCCATTTTCTTCTTCCCTATTTCCTCCATTTTCTTCTTCCCTATTTCCTATTTCCTATTTCCAATTTCCCATCTTCCTCTCATCTCTATACATCAAATTATATAATCGCGAGTGTCCGTAATATATGCATGTTTCCGTATGTATGCATGACTGTTCATAACGTATGCCGGCATGCGTGTGTAATTAAACATATATGCGCAGTAAGTCCGTCGGGAGAAATAGATACGATGTATTTATTCATCGGCATAAGTTTCAATAGGCATTATGTATCTGATTTATCTAATGGGTTTATAATGGGTTTGTACATGTATACAGGGGAAGTGTGTATTCATATGAGCGTTTTATTTGGGGTGGACTCTCTATATATACGATACAGGTAGAAAATGTGTATATTTAAATACATTATAATAGCCACGCATACAATACAACAATCACACACACACAACACACACAACAACACAAACACAACCACACACAACACACACAATTAAATTATATATATATATATTATATATATAATATATATATATATATACTTTATATATGTGTGTGTGTGTGTGTTTGTGTGTATATATATATTTATTTATATATATATATATATATTATTATATCTATTTATATATAAATATTATAATATGTATGTATATGTATAGATCATATTATATTTATATATAATATATATTATATTTATATATATACTTATATATATATATATTATATTTTATATATATATACATATCTACTTATTAGATATAATAATTTATATATATATATAATAATATATTGTAATATATATTATATATATATATATTATGTATATATTATAAATCTATATACATTTATATATATTATATATATTATATATATATATATATATATAATATTATATTATATTATATTTAACAGAGAAGAACAATATATAACACAGAGAGCTTGCATGTAAATTTATCAACACAAACATGGATACCAACACACACACACAGACACACACAAACAACACAACACACAACACAACCACACACACAAAACCAACAACAACAACAAACAAAACCAAAAACCCACAAATACACACAAACCAAACAAAACACAAAAACACAACAAACAATCAAACAAAAAACAACACAACAAAGACAAGACGCATAAATACATACTAACAACCCGTGTTAGAGTCACAGCAGATTAAAAGGTGTTATATCAACAGTCACGCTCTGTCACAAGGCTGAGTAAGAAAGCCTGTAGTTGGGCCAAGAAAGTGAAATACGGCGAAGAAGAGAGGTTTCAGGTGAGGTCTTTTTCTAAATAAAAGATGGCGTTTCGGTCTTTGGGATTTCGACGAATTGTTATCATCATTATTATCATCATTATTATTTGTTATTATTATTATCATTTAAAAAAATATCATTATCATTATTATTCATTATTATTATTATCATTATTATTCATTATTATTATTATCATTATTATTCATTATTATTATTATCATTATTATTATTTATTATCATTATAATTTTTTTATTATCATTATCATTTTTTAAATTATCATTATCCTTATCATTATCATTATCATCATTATTATCATCATTATCATTTATTATTATTATTATGATTTAAAAAAAAATTCTGTTATTAGTAGTATTATAATTGTTATTTTTATTGTTGTTCTGTTGTTGGTGCTATATTATTGTGTATGGAAATAAGGAATTATCATTATCATTATTATTTCTATTATCAACATTGGTGTTATTATTGTTATCATTATCATTATTGTTATTATCCTTCTTAATTATTTTTTTCTTATCGTTATTATCATTATAATCATCAGTAGCATTATGATTATTTTTCTATTTCATCATTAATTATTATATTATTTTTATATTATTCATATTAGATCATCATCTTATTGTATTATAATTATTATCATTATTCATTATCAATGTGTGAGTCTCTGCTCTTGTTTTTCCCTTTTGTTCTTGCTGATGACTATATGTTGGTCTGTCTGACTGTTGGTTCTCTTTCTCTCTCTTTTTTTCTCTCTCCTCTTCATCTTTCTTTTTCTCACTCTTTCTCTCTCTCTCTCTCTCTCTCTCTCTAACATCTCATCTCGTCCCAATTTGTCAATATTCTTATAAAATAACAATCTTTATCTATATTTTTTCTTTCTTTTTCTATCAAACTGTCTATCAGTCTTGTCTTATATCAGTATGTATGCATGGTTATATTTGTGTATAATTTATAGACACAATATTATAGATTCACAGATCAAATTTAAAAAGGAATAAAAAAACAAGAAAGAAAAAAAAAAAATAAAATATTATCCAACATCACCCTCCCATTATCACCCACCCTCCCATCATCCCATCTATCCCACCAAATCACCCTACCCTAACCAACAACCCACACCCCACCATATAACCACCCCAACCCACCCATTCAAATATCACCCCCCTCCCCCCTTATATCCCCCCATCCACCCACACCCCCATCCCCTCCCCATTAACCGCCCCCCCCCCCCCCCTCACCCCCCCATACCCCCCCATACCCGAACCCCGAACGCCACCATCCCCAACCCAGCTCGCCGCCGCGTTGGTTAAAATTCCTTCCTCATTAAATATTTCTGTTCAAAGGGAAGTTGACCAAGCGGCCTGCGCAGACGTCTGTTAACACGGGGCGAGGGAAGGCTTTCGTCGTGTGATCTATCAATGTCTGACTTACCTTTGAGGAGAACAGAGTCACAGAATCTCGTCAGCTGAATATTATAATAATATTCTGATGATATTCTACCTGTTGAGACAGATCGGATTTGCATTTTTTTTTTTTTTTTGAGAGGGAGGGAGGGAGATGGAGAGGGAGTGTTTGGTTGGTTGGTTGGTTGTTTGGGTGGGTGGGTGGGTTTGTGGGTGAGGGGTGAGGGGTGGGGGGTGGGTGGGTGAGGGGTGTATATATTGGAGGGTGGTGGGGGGTGGGGGGTGAGGGGGGTGAGGGGTGAGGGGGGTATAGATTGATTGAGGGGGGGATGAAGGCTAAGGAGGTATAGATTGAAGGGGGGGGGGGGGGGGGGGGGGAGGTGGTGGGGGGGGGGGGGGGGGGAGGGGGGGGGGGGGCGGGGGTGGGGTGAGGGTTTTGTTGAGGGGGGGGGGGGGTGGTTTGGTGAGGTGGTGGGGGGGTGTGGTGTGGGTGGGGGTGGGTTTGTGGGGTTGGGTGAGGGGGGGGGGGGGGGCGGTGTGGTGGGTGATGTGTGGGTGGGGTGGTGTGGGGGGTTGGGGGTGGGGGGGTTTGTGGGGGGGTGGAGAGGGGGGGGGGGGGTGGGGGGTGGGGGTGGGTGATGAGTGGGGGGGGGGGGGTTGAGGAAGGGGGGGGGGGGGGGGGGGCGGGGTGGGGGGGGGAGTTGAGGGGGGGAGTTGATGGGGGGTGGGGGGGGGTGAGTGGGGTGAGGGGGGGTTTTGGGTGGGTGAGGTGGTTTGGATTGAGGGGGGGGTGGTTTGGGGGGTGGAGGTTTGTTGGGGTTGTTGTAGTTGTGGTGTTGTAGATGTGGGGTTGGGGGTTACAGAGTTTGTGGGGGGAATAGTTAGGATATGGTTGTTTGATTTTTAATATTCAAGATAAACATAGATTTATCTATATACATACTTAAACTTACCCATATCACACACACACACACACACACACACACGTACACGCACACATATACACATGTAAATTATCTTACTTAGACACACTTTATCACAAATACTAAAGCTCCTATGCAATATTGCATACAAAAGTACACATCACACAAACAAGCACAAACACACGCAAGGAAAACACAGAACACAAAATCACCCGCAGACACACACACACAAACACACACACACAAATACACACACACAAATACACACACACACACACACACACACTCAAACACACACACACAAACACACACACACACGTAGACCAATGAACGTCTATGCAAATCTAAACACAAACACGCACAAACACACGCACACAATTGCCAACACAAATAATAAACACACATACGCACATGCATACATGAATACGTGCACACACATGCACAACGAGATGCAACTTTGAGGTTGTAGTTCATATTTCAGTACAATATGCATGACTCAATGTGCACAGGAGAAAGTTGTAAGATTGTGCCCGCTTTCATGCTGCAGTCGCTCATGCCTTGCTCTTTGCTCTTTCTTGCTCTTTGCTCTTTCTCTTTTTCTCTTCTTTCTCTCTCTCTATCTCTTTCTATCTATCTGCTATCTCTTTCGCTCTCTTGTCGTCTCTCTCTCTCTCTCTCTCTCTCTCTCTCTCTCTCTCTCTCTCTCTCTCTCCCCCCCCCCTCTCTCTCTCTCTCTCTCTCTCTCTCTCTCTCTCTCTTTCTCTCTCTTTCCCTCTCTCTCTCTCTCTCTCTCTCTCTCTCTCTGTCTCTCTCTCTCACACACACACACATCGAAGAGGAGCAAGGCGAAAATAAATAAAGGAAAAAAAAAACGAAATTGATACGCACACACACACAAAAAAAAAAACATGATAATAACAAGAATAAAAAGGAACATTGAAAAAAAAATGTAAAAAAAAAAAAAAAAAAAAATGATACAAACGAAAAGAAGAAAAAAGGAAAAAATGAAATTGATACACAAAAAAGGAACAAAATAATGATAAGGAGAAGAAAAAAAAAGAATAATGATAATAATATCAATAAGAGATTGGCTTAATGCAGATGCTTGCACACATCAAGACAGGAATTTTATCATTTCCGGTCGTGTTGCAGACGACGCTTGGCTCCTGCAAGGATTAGGGAGGATGGAGGGGAAGGAGGGGGATGGAGGGGGAGGAGGGGGATGGAGGGGAAGGAGGGGGATGGAGGGGAAGGAGGGGGATGGAGGGGGAGGAGGGGGGTGGAGGGGGATTAGGGGAGAAGGAGGGGAAGGAGGGGGGTGGAGGGGGGGAGGGGGGGAAGGAGGGGAGGGG
>NW_028234423.1:33549975-33552475 GCF_977035675.1 Penaeus japonicus | reverse complement strand
CTTTCCTCCCTATCCCCCTTATCTCCCCCTTTCCCCCTTATCTCCCCTTACCCCTATCTCCCTTTCCTCCCTATCCCTCCTATCCCCCCTACCCCCTCTATCCCTCCTATCCTCTCTATCAACCCCTATCCCCTATTCCCCTGTCCCCTCCCCTCCCCCCCTCCCCCTATCCCCCTAACCCCCCTATCCTTCCTATCCCCTCCTACCACCCCTACCCCCCTACCCCCCTATCCCCCCGCCCGCCGCCATTTTAGCTGAAAAGTTCAAACATCACATTATTTTTTTTTTTTTTTTATTTATGGTCCATGTGCTATAAAATTTACCTTTTGGAATTAAAAGAAAGAAAGAAAGAAAGGGATAAGAAGAGATGTTTAGTAAATAGTAACAATGACAATGGATGGTAATAATGATAATGATGATGATGAGAAGAAGGAGTTGGGTGATAAATATGATAATCTTGGTGATAGTAATGATGATAACAACAACAGTAAATGATGATAAGGATAGTGATGATGATAATAATGATAGTAATAGTAATGTAATAGTATAATGTTGATGATAATAATGATAAGGATAATAAGAACAGTAATGATAATGATAATGAAAATTATATCACTCATAATGATGATGATAATGATAATAATAATGATAGTAATAGTAATAATATTAATAATCATTATAAAAAACAAACATAACAAAATAAAATCAATAACGATATCAATGATAATGATACTGATAACAATGACACGAATAACAGCAATGACAAAAATAACAATAGAACCAACAACAACAAAATTAATGACAAAAAAAAAGTCAAAGTCAAAGCGCAATAGCAGAATTTAAAAATAATAATAATAGTAATAATAATGATAATAATAATGATAATGATAATAATAATAATGATAATAATAATAATAATAATAATAATAATGATAATAATAATAATAATAATAATAATAATAATGATAATAATAATGATAATAATAATAATAATGATAATGATAATAATAATAATAATAATAATAATAATAATAAAAATAATAATAATGATAATAATGATAATGATAATAATAATAATAATAATAATAATAATAATAATAATAATAAAAGAAAGAAAAAAATCAACCTGGTGACAGCCTTGCATCAGCTGGACATTGCAACAGACCAGGTATTAGTTTCCCTCAAAGACTCTGCTTGTTTTGTTTTTTTTTTTTCTTTTTTCTTTCTTTCTTTTTTTAGGGGGGGGTTGTTCTTGTTGTTTTTCTGTTGTTGTTGTTTTTTTTATCTTGCTCGATTTGTGTGTTTATGTTTATGTATATATGTATATGTATATATATATGTATATGTATATATGTATATACATGTATATATGCACACGCACACACACACATACACATACATACATACATACATACATACACACACACATACACACACACACACACACACACACACACACACACACACACACACACACATATATATACATATATACATATATATATATATATATATATATATATATATATATATATATATATATTGTGAGTGTGTGTGTGTGTGTGTGTGTGTGTGTGTGTGCATATATATACTGACGTATAATGTTTCTATCTATCTATCTATCTATCTATCTATCTATCTATATATATATATATATATATATACATACATATAGATATATGTATATATAGATATATATATATATATATATATATATATATATATATACATATATATGAGTGTATATGAATTAGCGTATCCCAAAGATATTCACAGAATCCCCATCCCCCCATCCCCCCCACACACACAACCGACAACCCCCCCCCCCCTCCCACCTCCTTCACCTCTCCCACCACCCACCTCCATCCCACCACCCCCTCAAAAGAGAAAAACAAATTGATATTCCTCCTCCTCCTCCTCCTCCCCCCTTCCCCCCTCCCACCTCCCCCCTTCCCCCCCTTCCCCCCTCCCCTCCCTCCCCCCCCCCTCCCCCTTATCCTTCTTTATAAAGTTGTTTACAGATATGAGAAGGGTTTGAGGACTGACTTACGTTCCCATAACACAGGCCGGCTGATGGGCACTTGTTTACTGTGGCGGACCGCGGCAAAATATATCATGTGACATCGACACCGAGGGGAGGGGGGAGGGGGAGGAGGGGTAGGGGGGAGAAGGAGGAGGGGTGGGGGGATAGGGGGTAGAGGGGGGAGGGGGAAAGGAGGAGTGGGGAGGGGGGAAGGAAAAGGGGGGTAGGGGGATGGAGGAGGGGGGTTATTGGAGGGCGAGGAGGGATAGGGGGAGGGGGGATGGAGGGGGGTAGGGGGAGGGGGGAGGGGTAGGGGAGGAGGAGGAGGGGGTAGGGGGAGGGAAGGGGGGGAATGAGGGGGAAAAAGGAGGGGAGTGGGGGGAGGTGGAGGGAAGGGGGGGGAGTGGGAGATATGTGGAGTAAGGGGGGGGGGAGAGAGTAGGGGGTAAGGAAGGGTGGGTGAGGGGGGAGGGGGGG
>NW_028234423.1:33532475-33539975 GCF_977035675.1 Penaeus japonicus | reverse complement strand
GGGATAGGAGGGGAGGAGAGGGGATAGGAGGAGAGGGGATAGGAGGGGAGGAGAGGGGATAGGAGGGGATAGGAGGGGAGGAGAGGGGATAGGAGGGGAGGAGAGGGGATAGGAGGGGAGGAGAGGGGATAGGAGGGGAGGAGAGGGGATAGGAGGGGAGGAGAGGGGATAGGAGGGGAGGAGAGGGGATAGGAGGGGAGGAGAGGGGATAGGAGGGGAGGGGGGGGGGTAGGAGGGGGGGAGGAGAGGGTGGACGAAGATTATGTTGTTAATAGATCCACACCATACCAACCCCCCCCCCCCCCCCCCGCTATACCACCCCAATACCCCCGGATAGGGCATGAACACAACCACCCCTTCCCCCCCCCCCCTCCCACCCCGACCAACAAACCCCCTCAAAAAGGAAGAAACACCCAAGGGAGAACAGACGGGAGATAGAGACACCAAAGAGAGAGAGACCACACGCGGGATCACACTCCAACTACCCACGCACCCCCCCCACCCCCACACCAACGGCGGATCCCCCAACAATAAAAAAACACCCAAAAAGGGGAAAGGGGAGGAGGGGATAGGAGGGGATAGGAGGGGAGGAGAGGGGATGGGAGGGGAGGAGAGGGGATAGGAGGGGAGGAGAGGGGATGGGAGGGGAGGAGAGGGGATAGGAGGGGAGGAGAGGGGATAGGAGGGGAGGGGGAAGCATAGGAAGTGATGGAGAAAGATAGGAAGGGACGAGAAAGGAGAGGAAGTGGGGAGAAAAAGAATAGGAAGTGAAGGGGGAAAGGATAGGAAGTGAGGGGAGAATAAAAGAAAGTGAGGAGGAAAGAAAAGGAAGTGACGGGGGGAGAATAGGAAGTAAGGGGAAAATTATAGGAAGTGAGAGAGAAAAAGAAAAGGAAGTGAGGGGAAAAATAGGAAATGAGGGGAAAAAGAATAGGAAATGAGGGGAAACGAAGAGGAAGTGAGTGGAAAATTCTAAAAAAGGAGGGGAAAATAAGAGAAAGAGAAGGGAAAATAATAGAAAGAGAGGGGAAAAGAATAGAAAGAGAAGGGAAAATAATAAAAAGAGTGGGGAAAATAATAGAAAGAGAAAGAAAAGGAATAGGAAGAGAAGGGAAAATAAAAGACAGAGAGTGAAAAATAACAGAAAGAGAGTGAAAAATAATAGAAAGAGAGTGAAAAATAATAGAAAGAGAGGAGAAAAGAATAAGAAGAGAAGGAAAAATAATGGAAAGAGAGTCAAAAATAATAGAAAGAGAAGGGAAAATAATAGAAAGAGAGGGGAAAAGAATAGAAAGAGAAGGGAAAATAATAAAAAGAGTGGGGAAAATAATAGAAAGAGAAAGAAAAGGAATAGGAAGAGAAGGGAAAATAATAGACAGAGAGTGAAAAATAACAGAAAGAGAGTGAAAAATAATAGAAAGAGAGGAGAAAAGAATAAGAAGAGAAGGAAAAATAATGGAAAGAGAGTCAAAAATAATAGAAAGAGAAGGGGAAATAATAGGTAGAGAAGGGGAAATAATAGGAAGAGAAGGCAAACGAATAGGAAGAGAGGGGAAAAGAATAGGAAGATAGGGTAAAAGAATAGAAAAAGAAGGGAAAATAATAGAAAGAGAAGGCAAAAATAATAAGAAGAGAAGGCAAAATAATAGGAAGAGAAGGAAAAAAGAACAGGAAAAGAGGGGAAAAGAAAAGGATAGAAAGGGGAGAAGGAACAGTCATCCTAAACTCCGTTACGGTCGTTATAACACACTCGATCAGTTTGTTGATTGGGGCAGATGGGCGGGAGAGGGGAGTCGATGGGCGTGACTCTCTGCCGTGACGAATGTTGTTGCACGGGTTGTTGCAGAGATTGAGGGGGGGATAGGGGAAGGAGATAGGGGGGGAGGTAGGGGGGTAGGGGGGAGGTAGGGGGTAGGGGGTGGAGGTAGGGGGGGAGATGTAGGGGGGGAGGAAGGGGGTGGGGATAGGGGTGGAGGTAGGGGGGGAGAGGTAGGAGGGAGGTTGGGAGTGGGGAGATAGGGGGGGATAGAGGGGGAGATAGGGGGGAGGTAGGGGGGAGGTAGGGGGGGAGGTAGGTGGGGGAGGTTGGGAATGGGGAGATAGGGGTTGAGGTAGGGGGGGAGGTAAGGGGGGAGATAGGGGTGGGAGGTAAGTTTGGGAGGTGCGGAGGAAGGTTCAGCGTTAGGATGGTAGGGGGGGGGGAGCGCTGGAGGTATGAGGGGGACGGTAGGTTGGGGGGGTAGGGTAGGTTTGGAAGGTAGGGGGGGAGGTAAGGGTGGAGATAGGGGGGAGAAAGGGATAGTGAGGGAGAGGTGTATATGGATAGGTGGATAGATAGAGAGAGATAGGGATGTAAGGAAAATGTGGGATGGGGGGAGTAAGGGATAAGAGGGATGGGTGAGAGAGAGGAGAGAGAGAGAGAGATGGAGAGGGAGAGGGAGAGGGAGAGAGAGAGAGAGAAAGAGAAAGAGAGAGGGAGAGAGAGGGGGAGAGGGGGGGGGAGAGAGGGGGGGGAGGGAGAGAGAGAGAGAGAGAGAGAGAGAGAGAGAGAGAGAGAGTTGGATCGAGACGAATGAGGAGGAGAGCAGAGAGAGTGAAGAGAGAATGAGAGAAGGAGAGAGAGAGATGAGAGAGAGAGATAGATGGATTGAAGAGAAAGGTGAGTGAAGGGGGGATGAATGAGCTGCGAGAGCTAGGAGGCGAGTTCTTAATCCGTAAACTAATTGATTTTAAATATGATAACAAATATAAACCAAAACAAATGAACAAACAAATTATTATTTTTTCTTTCTTCTTTCCTCTCTATTCCCTCCTCTCTGGCCTCCTCTTTCCTCTTTCCCTTCCCACCCCCTCCTCTTCCTCCCCCCTCTTCATCTTCCTCTCCCTCCCCCTCATCTCCCTCCATCTCCTTCCCACCTCTCCCTTCCCTCCTTCCCCTTCCACTCCCTCCCTCCCCTTCTCTTCTCCTTCCTCTCCCTCCCCTCTCCTTTCCCTCCTTCCCTTCCCTCCCCTTCCTCTTCCTCTTTCCCCCTTCCTCCACTCCCTCTTTTCCCTCCCCTCTCCTCCCCTCCCGTCTCCCTTCCCCCTCCACCCCTTTCCTCCCCCTCCTCTTCCTCCCTCTTCTTCATCCCTCTTCTTCCTCCCTCTTCTTCCTCCCTCCCTCTCCTCCTTCCTCTCCCTCCTCTCTCTTTCCCTTCCCTCGCCTCCCCTCCCTCCCCCATTTCCTCCATACCTCCTCTTCCACCGTCTTCTCCCTCCCTTCCCCCTCCTCTTTCTTCCCTCTCCTCCTTCCTCTCCCATTCCTCTCTCTTTCCCTTCCCTCCCTTATCCTTCCTCTTCTCCTCTCCCTTCCCTCCCTTATTCTTCCTCTTCTCCTCTCCCTTCCCCCTCCTTCCCCCTCCTTCCCTCCCCTTCCCTCCCCCTCCCCCCCTCCCAGCATGACGAAGGTGTCAGAATGAGATGCAAAACAAGCGAGCATGAAGGACGGGGGAGAAATGAAGATACATAAGGTCGTTCCCTCAATTATACTCGATGGGAAACCCGCCATTACGGTTATTGGTCTCAAAAAAAAAAAAAAAAAAAAAAAAAGGAAAAGGAAAAAAATAAGTGTAATTTGTATGTAGGAAGGAGGGAGGGAGGGAGGGAGGGAGGGAGGGTGGAGGAAGGGAGGGAAGGGGGTAAGGAGAGGAGGGAGGGAGGGAGGGAGGGAGGGAGGGAGGAGGTAAAGAGGTAGGGAAGGTTGAGGATAGTGGGTAGGGGAGGTAAGGGAGGAGGAGGAGGGGGTAGGGGAGGAGGAGGAGGAGGAAGAGGAGGAGGAGGAGGAGTAGGAGGAAGAGAGTCTGTACTTGCACCTAATACCAGGAGGCTTTGGCTTTTAAAACTCGTAATGGGGAAGAATTTAGCAGAAATTGGCCAGTAAATAGGCTTGGGGGATGACAGAGACAAATGGTTTCGCGTGAGCTTAACCCTCTCTTAAAAAAAAAAAAAAAAAAAAAAAAAAAGAGGGAGGGGGGGGGGGGGATGGGGGGTGGGGGGGATAGTGGGGGGATTCTTCAACCTATGACAGATATTGCCTACTTTGAATTAAAATTAGAGGGTATATGGGCATTTGCAAATACTTTGGGGTAATTACGGTCTCTCCATCCAACTCGGTTGATTTCGGTCCTTCAATGCATGGAGGAAGAGGAGGAGGAGGAGGAGGAGGAGGAGGAAGGAGGAGGAGGAGGAGGGAGGAGGAGGAGGAGGTGGAGGGAGGAGGAGGATGTGGTGTGAGGAGGAGGAGGCAGGAGGAGGAAGGAGGAGGAGGAGGAGGAAGGGAGGAAGGAGGAGGAGGAGGGAGGAGGAGGAAGGAAGGATCGAGGGAGGAGTGAGGAGGAAGAGGAGGAGGAACGGAGGGAGGGTGTAGGAGGAGGGTGGAGGAGGAGGAGGAAGGTAAGGGCGAGGATGGGGAGGGAGGAGGAGGAGGAGGTGGAGGAGCGAGGTAGTGAGGAGGGTGATGGAGGAGGCGTGAAGAGTAGGAGGAGGAGGACAGGAGGAAGGAGGAGGAGGAGAGGAGTAAGATGAGCGAGGGGAATGGAGGCAGGTGGGAGGAGGAAGGAGGTACGAAAGGAGGAGGAGGAGGAGGGAGCACGAGGAGGAGGAGGAGGAGAAGTAGAATGTTAGGTGTTAGGAAGAGGTAGGAGGAGGAGAAGAGGAGGAGGAGCGGCCAGGATGAAGGAGGAGGGAGGAGGAGAGGGAGGGTGCGAGGAGGAGGAGGAGGCAGCGATGGGGAGGAGGGATGGAGGAAAGGTGGAGGAGGAAGGCTGGAGCCCCCGTGAGGTGAACTCGAGCCACGCTCGAGGAGGAGGTGGAGAAATGAGCCGGGCGGAGGTAAGGAGGCGGATGCCGAGCCGAGCCGAAGGGAGCGAGCGAGGCGAGGGGAAGAGGGCGAGGAGGAGGAGGACCGGCCTCAGATGGACGGTCCGCTCCCCCAGGTAATCGGAGGAAGGAGGCAGCGCCTAGCGCAAAGCATCGACGCAGAGGACGCGCTCCACCGCAACCACCACGGCGAGGAAGTATCATCGTACGCGAGGAGGGAGGTGGAGAAATGGGGGATGGACCGGACGTGGAGGGGAGGGAGGAGGTTTTTGGGGGTGGGTGAGGAAGGAGGAGGAAGAGGAGTAGGAAGGTAGGAGGAGTGAAGGAGGAGGTGAGAGGAGGAGGAGGTAGGAAAGTGGGAGGCGGTGGCAGAATAGGGGGAGGAGGATGGAGGGGAGGAGGAGGTGGAGGGAGGTTGGAGGAGGAATGAGGACACGTGAGGAGGGGGAGGAGCGGAGGAGGCAGGAGGAGGAGCGAACGTACGAGCAGAGGATGGAGGAGGAGGGATCGGAGGAGGAATGGCCAGGAGAGGAGGCAAGGCTGGAGGAGGGAGGAGATCAGACGCGACGCCCGGGAAGCGGAGGAGGAGAGGACGGCTCGGCACTCGGAGGTGCGGACAGACGCCGAAGGAGGAGGAGGAGGAGGTGGAGGAGAGAGGAGGGGGGGCAGATGGCCGGAGCGGGAAAGCGAGGAGGAGGAGGAGGCGGAGGAGGAAGGAGGAGGAGGAGTAGTAAGTGGAGGCGGGGATGGAGGAAGGTTGGAGGAGGCTCGGAGGTGGCAGGGAGGAGGTAGGAGCTGGCTGGGAGGAGGGAGGAGGGAGGAGAGGAAGACCCTCGGCCATCCGAGGAAGGAAGTTCGAGGCCCACGCGCAAGGAGGGAAGGCCCCCCCCCCCCAAGAGTGGAACGTGGACGGAGGAGGCAATATGAAGAGGAGGAGGAGGAGGAGGCAGGTGGAGGACGGAGGGGAGGTATGCCCGCGCGAGGCACGGAGGGGTAATGGAGAGGAGGGCAACGGTGGAGGAGGAAGGAGGAGGCGAAGAAGACGGAGGGAAGGTGAGGAGGTGGAGAAAGAAATGGGAGAAAGTAATGGGAGCGAGGAGGGTGGCTAGAGGGCGCCAGGATTGGAGGATCGCGTGGTGGAGCGAGGGATGCAGGAGGAGGAGGGACCGGGAAGAAAAAACGCCGGAGGGAGGAGGAGGAGGAGGGAAAAGAAAAACGAGGAGGAGGAATGCCGCGTGGACCGGCCAAGGAGGGGAGGAGGAAGAGAGGAGGTGAGAAAAAAGGAGGGGAGGGGGGGGGAGAGACAGGGAGGAGGAAAGACGCCGCGGAGGAGGAGGTGGATGGGAGAAAGAAAATGGGGGAGAGATTTGGTGGAGGGAAGGGGAGATGGTAGGAGGTGGAGGAGGAGGAGGAGGAAGAGTCGTCAGAGAGAAAGAGGAGGAGAGAGAAGGGAGGAAGAAAGGAAAAAATGGATAGAGAATAGAAATAAGGAGGGCACACACACAAGGAGGAGGAGGAAGCACTCTCGGAGGAAGAGGAGGAGCGACAGATGTGGGAAGGAGAGTAACACAGACGGAAGGCGGCAGACAGAGCGAAGAGAGGAGGAGGGCGGAAGAAAACGGAGGAGGGAAGAGGAGGAGGTCAGGAGAGCGCTTGGAGTGAAGGGTGGGGGGAAAAAAATCGGAAAACGGAGAGTTGGATGACTCTACTGGTGGGAGAGGGAGGAGGTAGGCGTCCAGAATGTGGGAGGCTAGCAAAGACAGAGGCAATAGGTGGAGAAAGACTGCTCGGAGGAGGAAGAAGGAGGAGGACCCGAGTCGAAAGAAAGCGAACAATAAGGGCGAAAGGAAATCGAAAACGACCAAGATAAAAGAAGAAGACAGAAGAAGAAGATAAGGAAAAGAGAAAAATCGCACTAATAAATCCCTAGAAGAATAGAGCAACCGCGTTTAAAGGATAAAGAAGGAAGATAAATGCGCTCTAAAGAAACTAAACACAAATTACGACCCAGAGACTCCTATAGTCCTTCGACCCTACACCCTGTGCCCATCCACTACTATTACCATAATCTACTATACACCTTTACAAAAATCAATAATCTCACTTCTATAAAAATAAATGTTAATAAATCTAATTAAAGAGTAGATAAGATATAAAAAAAAAAAAAAAAACTCAAAAGTGAGTTCCACCAACTATGCCATATATTAATATTGATACCGTCAACCCGCACGTACTCATAATTATACCCTTGAAATATATTTATAGAGAGAGAGCGATGAGAGGAGAGCGAGTAGAGAAGAGCGAGGAGGAGAGAAGAGAGAGGAGATGAAGAGAGAGAGAGAGAGGAAGGGAGTGAGAGACCCCCACCCCGCACTGGCACCCGGAAGAGAGAGATTATACCCCCGCTCCCCCAGAATCGAGAGAGAAGAGATGAGAGTATTGAGAGAGAGAGAGAGAGAGAGAGAGAGAGACAGAGACAGAGACAGACACAGACACAGAAAAATAAAAATAAATAAATAATTAAACATAAAAAGACAGAAACCCCATCTAGTGAAAAGCTCTGCAGTATCTAAATCTACACAAAAAAATATTTCCATAACAGACAAACACTGATTTAAATACGGTGATTAGGAGGTGACAGAC
>NW_028234423.1:33524975-33527475 GCF_977035675.1 Penaeus japonicus | reverse complement strand
CCGGCGGGTGGCGGTGGGCGGGAGTTGATGACATTCATGAGGCCACAGCTTGCCTCAGCGGGCCGCGCGCCTCACGCTGGCCAAGGGCGGCCCTCTCTGCTGGACGCCGCCCGCTCCCTGGGACGCCGGACGCTGCCCATGGCTCTGGCTTGGACGCGGAGGAGCTGGGCGACGAGGAGGTGGTGAGAGTGGTGGGGGTGGTGGTGGGGGAGGAGGAGGTGGTGGAGAAGTGGGGGGGAATGGTGGTGGGGGGGGAAGAGGTGATGGGGGTGGGGGAAAAGGTGGGGTGTGGGAGGTGGTGGAGGGGGAGGAGGAGGAAATGGTGGTGAGGTCTCTTGGATCCTGCAGGAGCGAGTGTCTTTAGGGAAGCCGTCCTTTGACTCTGGTCTCTCTCTCTCTCTCTCTCTCTCTCTCTCTCTCTCTGTCTCTCTCTCTCTCTCTCTCTCTTTGTTTCTCATTTTTTCCAAAACGACCTCTCCTATTTCAATTTTCCTTCCCCCCCTTTCTCCTCTCTTTTTCCCCTTTGCCTTTCTTCTTTCTCCTCTCTCATACGCCTTCCCTTCCCCTCCTCTCCCTTCCCCTTCTCCCCTTCTCCTCCTCTCCCCTTCACCCCCCCTTCTCCCCTTCTCCCCATCCCATCACAAGTCCACCTCCCGTCCCAAACCCGCCTCCCCGATGCCGAACACCCCTCGCAAAGGGCTTTACCGGCTCGACCGCCCTCTCCTCCACCAGACATCGCTCCCATCGCCCTGAGACATATTGGTAGAGTGGTGCACTTCCTCTGTTGCTTTGATGCAACTGGCCTGCATTTCCTGTGCAAGGTTTTAAAGGGTGTTGCAGTACTCGCGGCATTGCAGGGAAGGGATGGGAGGGGTTGGGAGGGGGTGGGAGGGGATGGGAAGGTGGAGAGACACGTATGGGGTGCGTTGTGTGTGCTTCTATGTGTGTTATTGGGGTTCATGATGTATTTCCTGTTGCTTGCAATATTGCAAAGGTGAGGTTAGTAGGATTAATGAGTTTTATAGACTTTTTTTTTTCTTCTTCTTCTCTCTGGACTATGTCAGAATCTGGGAATATCTGGATAACATGTCAGAGAACCTGAATCACAGATATATTAATAAATATGAACTTGTTATCACACAAACATAAAAAGACATACGAATCTCCTGTACCAACATATGTAGGTTCATGTAGGTCACACCGTAATCCTCCCCCTCCTCCCCCACCTTTCCTTCCTCCCCCCCTTTTCACCCACCGGAAGTCACCATTATGCAAATATGCCTTTGAGACATTTTGCATACTTCGAAGCCTTCAAGTTACGAGAGAATTTGTGATGAAGTGTGATGTGATGAGTGTGTGATGGTCATGAAGATATCAATAATGATGGTGATTGGTGATGGTGGTGGTAGTGGTGGTGATGGTGAGGGTTTTGATATTGATAATGATAATGATAGTAATAATAATAATAATAATAATAATAATAATAACAATAACAATAATGATAATAATAATAATAATAATAATAATAATAATAATAATAATAATAATATTGATAATGATACTACTACTACTACTACTACTAATAATAATAATAATAATAATAATAATGACCCAACCCACACCAACCAACCCCCACCAACCAACCCCCCCCCCCCTCCAAAAAAAAAAAAAAAAAAAAAAAAAAAAGCAAAAACACCCACCCACACCCCCTAACCCTCACACACCCCACCCCCGAAACCGAAGCCGCAGCCAATCCCAATCCGAACGCACGAGGTGACGACAGGTCCGCCTTAAAAAACGTGACCAACTGTCTGCTATGGGACGCTCGAGTTAATGGTAATACGAGTCGCTTGTATTTTAAATTCAACACATCATAAAACGAACTGCGCGCGGGAGAGATACACGACACCCTTAGAGAGAGGAGTCGTTTCGTTGGTTGGGGGGAGGAGGAGGAGGGGGGAGGAGGTGGTGGAGGAGGGGGAAGGGGAGTGGTGAGGGAGAAGGGAGGGGGAGGGGGAGTGGTGAGGGAGGGGGAGGTGGTGGTTGTGGTGGAGGGGGAGGAGGGGGTGGAGGAGGAAGAGGAAGAGAAGAAGCAGGGGGTAGTTGTGGAGGGGAAGGAGGTGGAGGGGGAAGGGGAGTGGTGAGGGAGGGGGAGGGGAAGGGGAGGAGGGGGAAGAAGGTGGGGGGTGGTGGTGGTGGAGGGGTGGTGGTGGTGGAGGGGTGGTGGGGGAAGAAGAGAAGAAGGAGGAGGAGAAGGAAGAAGAAGAAGGAGGTGGAAGAAGAGAAGAAAGAGAAGGAGGGGGAAGAAGAGAAGGAGGTGGAGGATCAGGAGGAGGAGGAGGAGGAGGATCAGGAAAAGGAGGAAGAGAAGATAGAGGAGGAGGAGGAGGATGTGAAGGAGAAGGAGGAGAAAGAAGAATAGAAGGAGGTGGAGGAGAAGGAGGTAGAGGAAGTATAGGAGGAGATAGTGGATGTGGAAGATGTGGAGGAGGAGTTGGAG
>NW_028234423.1:33514975-33522475 GCF_977035675.1 Penaeus japonicus | reverse complement strand
GAAGGAGGGGAGAGGGGGGGGCGGGAGGGGTGGGGAAGGGGAAAGGAGCGGAGGGGGGGGGGGTATTTTTAGGGTTAGGGGTAATAGTTTGGTTTATAGTGGTTTAGTTTAGGTTTTTCTTGATTTGGGATTAGAGAGCGGAGAGGAGGAGGGGAAGAGGGGGAGGAAGGGGAAAGGAGGGGGAGGAGGAGAGGGGAAGGGGAGAGGAGGGGAGCAGGGAGAGGGAGAGGGGAAGGAGGGTGGGAGGGGGGAGGGGTGGAAGGGGGATTAAGAAGAGAGGGGAGGGAGAGAGAGGGGAAGAGGGGGAGGAAGGGGAGATGAAGGGAGGAGGAGGAGGGGAAGGGAGAGGAGGGGAGGAAGAGAGGGGAAGGGAGAGAGGGGAAGAGGAGGAGGAGGAGGAGGGAGAGGAGAGGAGGAGGAGGGAGAGGGGGAGAGGAGAGGAGGAGGAGGGGGAGAGGGGGTTTATTAATTCATGGATTGTTGTTTGTTTGTTTGTCCTTGTTGTTATTGTTAATTTTATTCCTGTTGTTGGGATTGTCATCACTGATTTTGTCTGTCTTGAAAAATGTGATAGTGATAATGCTACCTGTTATAATACCAATAATGGTAGTGATATTGATGATAATTGTTGTTGTTCTTGTATTTCTTATCATCATTATCATCATCATTATCATTATCACTAATCATTATCATCATAATTATTATTTTCATTATTACTATCATCACCATCATCATCAATACCATTTTCATTATAATCACCATAATGCTATTAATCATTATCATATCTACCGTCATTATTAATATCTACACATCACCATCATTTTCTTCATAATCCCAATCTCTCAATCCCCAAATCACAATCAAACACAAACACAAATTTAATTAAATATATCTAACTACCAGCTCCGAATTATATAATTATATAATCAACATCACTATTCCTCTCAACCCACGGATCATATAAATACATTAATTCCTCTTTTATCCAATAGTTTAGTTCCTTTCATTCAATAATTCAAAGCTTAAGAATAATATATATTGTAAAAAAAAAAAAAAAAAACACGAAAAAACATGAAAAAACATTCAAAAAATGTTAATGGAAAGTTGTGTGATTTCGGTGTGTGTTTAACCAGGATGTATAATGAATGTTTAAGAGTTAAGAGACCGCTTAATTTCCACTTTTTTTTATAATATTTTTTTTTTTTTTTTTTTTATTTTACCCCTCCCCTTTTATTTTTTTTTTTTGTTTTAGCATGTGAATAATGAACAGTGTGCAGTGTTCATTCAATTTTGGAAAAGCGTTTGTCTTAAATGTTTTGCAGATCAACAGGTTTGAGAATTGAATTACAGAGCTGTTTTTTTTTTCTTTTCTTTTCGTTTCTTTTCTTTCTTTTTTGGTATTTGTTTCACTCAATATCTTTTTTTCTTTCTTTCTTTCTTTCTTTCTTTCGTTTACTTATTTGATTTGGAATTTATTTTGTGTTAATGTGTGTGGGAGAGAGAGAGGGAGAGAAGAGAGAGAGAGAGAGAGGGGGGGGGGGGGAGAGAGAGAGAGAGAGAGAGAGAGAGAGAGAGAGAGAGAGAGAGAGAGAGAGAGAGAGGAAGCAACAAGGAGGAGAAAGAGAGAGAGGGAGAGGAAGAGGAGGAGGAGAGAGAGGGAAGTAGAGAGGGAGAGAGAGAGAGAGAGAGAGAGGGAGTGAGAGGAGAGAGAGAGAGTGAGGGAGAGGTTGATGAGAGAAGAGAGAGAGAGGAGGAGAAGAGAGAAGCCCCCCACCCCGGTAGAGAGAGAGAGAGGGCTTAGACCCCCCCCCCACCCACCACCCCCCCACCCACCACCCCCCCCCCCCCTCGAGAGAGGGAGAGGAGGGAGAGAGGAGAGGGGAGAGAGAGAGGAGAGAGGAGAGAGTGTGAGTGAGAAAGAGAAGAGAGAGAGAGAGAGTGAGAAAGAGAGAGGAGGAGAGAGGAGAGAGGGAGAGAGAAAGAGGAGAAGGAGAAGGAGGAGGGAGAGACAGAACGAAGAGAGAGAGAGAGAGAGAGAGAGAGAGAGAGAGAGAGAGAGAGAGAGAGTGTGTGTATGTGTGTGAGAGATAAGAAGAGAGAGACAGAGAGAGTGCGTGAGATAAGGAGAGAGAGAGAGAGTGTGTGTGTGAGAGATAAGGAGAGAGAGAGAGAGAAAGAGAGAGAGAGAGAGAGAGTGTGTGTGTGTGAGTGAGAAAGAGAGAGAGAGAAAGAGAGAGAGAGAGAGAGAGAGAGACAGAACAGAGACAAAAAAAAAAAAGAAAAAAAGAGAGAGAGAGAGAAAGAAGATGAAGTAAAAGGAGAAGATATAGAATAACAATAAAAAAAATAAAAAATAAAAATAACAATAATTAAAAAACATATAAATACATCAAGCTATTTTTACTATCACAAACAAAATAAAAGGGGAAAAATCTACAAAAAGGACGAATATGAGAAGAGTAGTAAGAAAACAAGATAAATGAAAGAAGAAGAAAAAAACAACAAAAAAAAAAAAAAAAAAAAAAAAAAAAAAAAAAAAATCAAAAAAAAAAAAAAAAACAAAAAAAAAAAAAAAAAAAAAAAAAAAAAAAAAAAAAAAAAAAAAAAAAAAAAAAAAAAAAAAAACAATAAACGCTAAAAACAAAACTAAAAAAAAAAAAAAAAAAAAAAGGTAAAAAAAAATTACAAAAAAAAAAACAAAAAAAAAAAAACGAAAAGATTGTGGTGATGACTTTGATGATTATGATAATAGTGATGAGGAAGATGATGATGGTGATAATGATTTTGATAGTATGGATGATAATGGTAATAATAATGATGTATTTTAAGGGCGATGTTAATGATAAAGATGATTATGATGATAACAATTATGATTATTATGATAATGATGATAGTAATAATAATGATGATGAATATCAATGGTAATGATAATAATCATGTTAATGATGATAATGATAATAACAGTAATGATCATAGTAATAATGATAATAATAATGATAATGATAAAAAAAATAAAAATGATGATAATGAAAGCGATTATGATAATGATAATAGTAATGATAATAATAATGACAAGGAAAATAATGATAATGATGATATGATGAAAGTGATGATATCGATAATGATAATGTTAATAAGAAGAATGGTAATGATTGTGATGATAACAACAATAATAATAATAATCATTATAATAATTAGGCTGATGATACTATAATTACTACTAATAATAATGATAATGATAACAATGATAATGATAAAGATAATAATAATAATAATGATAAAGATAATAATAATGATAACAATAATGATAATAATAATAATAATAATGATAATATTAATAAAAGCGATAAAAATAATGCTATCATTATCATGATAATAATAATAACAACAATTATGATGATGATGACGATGATAATAACAAAGCTAACGATAATAATGAAAACAATAAAGATAATAACGATGATAACAGCGAAGGAACGAGAAGAAAAGAGAGAAGAAGGAAGAAGACACTAGAAAGAAGATTAAAGAGGCGAAGAGAAAGGTGAAGAAAAGGATTAAAAAGCGAAGGCATTTCGAAGGTTCCAGATGCCACTGAGAAGCGCTGCGTCAGGAGGCAACCACTGTGAAATTGTTTTCCATTCGGCGGTCTCTCGCTCGCTCTTTTGCTCTTTCTCTCTCTCTGATTATTTCTCTCTTTCGCTCGCTCTTTCTCTCTCGCTCGCTCTTTTGCTCTTTCTCTCTCTCGCTCGCTCTTTTGCTCTCTCTCTCTCGCTCGCTCGTTCGGGCTTTTGCTCTCTCTCTCTCTCGCTCGGTCTTTTGCTCTTTCTCTCTCTCTGATTATTTCTCTCTTTCGCTCGCTCTTTCTCTCTCTCGCTCGCTCTTTTGCTCTTTCTCTCTCTCGCTCGGTCTTTCTCTCTCTCTCGGTCGGTCTTTTGCTCTCTCTCGCAAGGTCTTTCTCTCTCTCTCGCTCTTTTGCTCTCTCTCTCTCTGATTATTTCTCTCTCTCGCTTGGTCGTTTGCTCTCTCTCTCTCTCGCTCGCTCGTTCTCTCTCTCGCTCGGGCTTTTGCTCTCTCTCTCTCTGATTATTTCTCTCTCTCGCTCGGTCTTTCTCTCTCGCTCGCTCTTTTGCTCTCTCTCTCTCTCGCTCGCTCGTTCTCTCTCTCGCTCGGGCTTTTGCTCTCTCGCTCTGGTCATTTCTTTCGCTCGGTCTTCTGCTCTCTCTCTCTCTTTTGCTCTCTCGCTTGGTCTTTCTCTCTCTCTCTCGGTCTTTCTCTCTTTCTCTCTGATTATTTCTCTCACTCGCTCTTTTGCTCTCTCTCTCTCGCCCGGTCTTTTGCTCTCTCGGTCTTTCTCTCTCTCGCTCTGGTTATTTTCCTCGGTCTTTTGCTCTCTCTCGCAAGGTCTTTCTCTCTCTCTCTCGGTCTTTCTCTCTTTCTCTCTCTGATTATTTCTCTCGCTCGCTCTTTTGCTCTCTCTCTCGCCCGGTGTTTCTCTCTCTCGCTCGCTCTTTCGCTCTGGTTATTTCTTTCGCTTATTTGCTCTTTCTCGCTAGGTCTTTTGCTCTCTCTCGCTCGGTCTTTCTCTTTCTCGTTCGATCTTTTGCTCTCTCTCGCTCGCTTGATCTTTCTCTCTCTCTCTCTCTCTCGCTTGGTCTTTCTCTCTTTCTCTCTCTGATTATTTCCCTCGCTCTTTTGCTCTCTCTCGCTCGATCTTTTGCTCTCTCTCGCTCTGTCTTTCTCTTTTTCTCTCTCTGATTATTTCTATCGTTTTTTTTTTTTTTTTTTGTTTGTTTGAACTCTCTCTCGGTCTTTCTCTCTCTCTCTCTCGGTCTTTTGCTCTCTCGCTCGCTCTTTTGCTCTCTCTTGCTCGCTCTCGCTCGGTCTCTTGCTCTCTCTCGCTCGGTCTTTCTCTCTTTCTCTGATTATTTCTCTTGCTCTTTTGCTCTCTCTTGCTCGCTCTCGCTCGGTCTCTTGCTCTCTCTCGCTCGGTCTTTCTCTCTCTCGCTCGGTATTTATCTCTTTCTCTTTCTGATTATTTCCATCGCTCTTTTGCTCTCTCTCGCCCGGTCTTTCTCTCTCTCTCGTTCGCTCTTTCTCTCTGTCGCTCTGTCTTTATCTCTTTCTCTCTCTCGCTCTGTCTTTCTCTCTGTCGCTCTGTCTTTATCTCTTTCTCTCTCTGATTATTTCTCTTGCTCTTTTGCTCTCTCTCGCTCTGTTTCTCTCTCTGATTATTTCTCTCTTTCTCTTTTTGTTTCTCGCTCTTCCATTCTTTAGCTCTTGATTTTGCTTTCTCTCTCTCTCGCTCTCTCTCTCTCTTTCTCTCTCTTTCTTTCTGTATATCTTCCATTTTCTCTCGCTCCCTCTTTTCTCTTTCTCCCTCTTTGACTGAGGAATCCTACTCCCAAATCTCGTTCCTTCATGACAAATGCTCGATCGATTGGCAGCTTCATTAAAAGAACAGAAAGCATTGACTAACAAAAGAAAAGAAAGATAGATAGAGAAAGAGAGAGAAAAGGAGAGAGAGAGAGAGAGAGAAGGAGAGAGAGAGGGGGGGGGGGAGATCAAAAGAAAGAGAGAGAGAGAGAGAGAGATAAAGAGATAAAGATGAAGAGAGAGAGAGAGAGACAGAGACAGAGAGAGAGACAGAGAGAGAAAGAGAGAGACAGATAAAGAGAGAGACAGAGACAGAGATAGACAGAAACAGAAACAGAGAGAGACATAGGAAGAGAGAGAGAAAAAAAAAATAGAGAAAAGAAAGGCAAAATACCATAGTCTACCCCTCGAGTGCCCGGGAGGAATTTCAACGTGACGTCGTTTTCTATACAAGAAAGGGCAACCCACGCATGGTTTCCCGACGTTGTTTCTTGTAAAAGAGGAAAAAGAGAAGGAAGAAAAGAGAGGACAATGCAAAGACAAACACTCAAGGAAAACAAAGACAAAGGCCAACGTGGCAAATTCCAGGAGTTTGGTTGATGTTTCTGGCTATTTGGAAGGGAATTTGGGTGAATTGTAGTCATTCTCTCTGCCCCTCTGCCCCCCCTCCCCACCCTTCTCTCCCCCCGTTTCTCTCTCTCTTTTTTTTTTTTTTGTCTATGGTGTTCTGTCCTATTCTTGTTTTTGTTTCTGTCGTGGAAGGATATTTTTTTTATGTCTTACGTAAATACACACATACACACGCACGCACACACACACATACAATTGAGAGCGTATGTGTTGTTGTTTTTTTGTTTTGTTTTTTGTTACCTTTTTTTTTTTTTGAAGGAGGAGAGAAGTGTGGAAAAGGTGTATCTATTGAGTACTTAAAGACTTGTCTCACATTTTTTTTTCCTCTTTTTTCTTTCAGCAAAAAGCACGTATTCCCACCTAACCAGCACTCCTCCCCCTCCCCCTCCCCTTCCCCACCTCTACTCCCCTACCTCTCAATTCCCCCCCCCCACCCACTTGGACCCCCCTTTCCTTTTCCATTCCCCCCCCTAAAAAAAATCTTTCTTTTTTCTCCCATCTTCGCCATTCTTTCTCACGCAAAGATAGTTGTTGTTTTAAAAAAGGACTTTAAGAAAAAAAAAACGAAGACTTTTGGAGACAAGAGCAGAGCAAATAAAGTGTAAGTCACGCCATCGTTTTATAGGCGTGTGTCTATTACCGTAAAGGAGGGGGGGGGGGGAGAGAGAGAGAGAAAGAGAGAGAGATGGGATGGGGGACGGGGGAGGGGATGGGAGGGGGAGGGGGTTCATGGTTGGAGGTAATTGTTGTTGTCGTTATTGTGTTCTGATAACGTCATTATCATTATTGTCATTTTCATTATCATTATTATCAATATCATTATTATCATTGTCTTTATCACTATTTTCATTACCTTTGTCTGTATCCCTAATTTCATTATCATTATCATTATTACCATTTTCATCATATCTATCATTATTACTATTTTTCATTATTAATCATCATTATATTTTATTTTCATCCCCATCATTATCATCAACATTCTTTTCCTTATCACTAATTTTATCATCATTATCATCTTTACCCTTTCATTTATCATTAATATCATCACCATCGTCATGATAATGATATCAAGTAATTATGAAATTATTGTTATTATAATTATTGTCACTATTATTTCGATGGTCATTATTTTGTCGTCATTAACATTATCATCATAGTTATCATCTGAATCCTGTGTTTAATTCTTATAATTTCCTTTAGATTGTTATCATCATTATTGTCGTTCTTATTTTCATGATTATCATCATTGACTCATTATCATTATCATAATCCTTGTTATCATGATTATTATTCATATTCTTAGCCATATTCTTATGAGGAATATAATTGTTACTATTATCATCATTATTAACATCATTATCATTGTCATGATGATAGTTATTATCTTCGTTATTATTATTAACATCATCATTACCACATTATGAATGTTGTCATCATTGTTATGAGCATCAGCATTATCAATATAATCATAATTTCTTCCATTTTCGCAAATAG
>NW_028234423.1:33498186-33508186 GCF_977035675.1 Penaeus japonicus | reverse complement strand
AGCGTAAACGAAAATGATGGGCGTGAGGTAACCCCCTTGGGTATCGACGGTGCAACTTGCAACGACAAAATACGACAAGATATGATTTTATTTTTTTTCTTGAAGAGAATGTGATTTTTTTTTTGTATCGACGGTACAACTTGCAACGACAAAATACGACAAGAAATTATTTTATTTTATTTTTTTCTTAAAGATATTGCGATTTTTTTTTTTTTTTTTTTTTTGCTAGCTAAGTATCCTTCACATTTTTTTTTTTCTTATTGTTTGCTTTAGATAAAAAAGAAGAAGAAGAATTTACAACCATACTAATACAGCTCGAATCTACATACATTCATATAATCAAATGATGAAAAAAAATATATATATATACACTCACACAGAAATTACAACGAAATTGGTACAATTTCCCCCGAATACTTACATATACTTACACGATTTGACTTACACACGTCGTCTGCAAAATCGAGACGGCTCGGGGAAAATAAATAGATGCAACGAACCCCATTGCATAAGAGGAGAAACAATTTGCAAGGCCATTTTGAGTTAGCTTTTTGCGCGGTATTCATTGCAGATTGTGTGTGCGGGTTAATGTTGATGTTCGGGTTATCCTTTTTGATGTTATCATTATTATTACTAGAGTTATTATCATTATTATTATTGTCATTATTATTATTGTTATTATTATTATTATTATTATTATTATTATTATTGTTGTTGTTGTTGTTGTTCTTCTTCTTCTTCTTTTTCTTGTTATTATTATTATAATTGTCATTGTCATTATTATTATTATTGTTCTTCTTCTTCTTCTTCTTCTTCTTATTATTATTATTATTATTATTATTATTATTATTATTTTCTTATCATTACTATTATTATTATCATTGTTTATTATTACTGTTATTATTATTATCATTATTATTGTTATCATTATTATCATTATTACTATTATCATTATCATTATCATAATTATTACTGTAATTATTATCATTAATAATTCGATCATCATAATTGATATTGATATTATCCTTTTATTATCCTTATTATAATCAACATCATCATTATTATTATCATTATCATTTTTATTGTTATTACTATCATTATCATTCTTATCCTCATTATAATTTGTATAGTTGTCATTATCATTATTCTTATTATCATTATCCTTATTGTTACTGTCATCATTGCCATCATTATTATCATTATCATTATTATCATTACCATTATTATCATTATCATCATCATTATTATTATTATGATCATCATAATATAATCATTATTCTCATTCTATTATAATTGTTATCATTATTCTTACTGTCATTATTATTATCCTTACTTTTTATCATTACATCAATAGTAATATCATTATTACTATCATTATTATTAATATACTTTTCATCGTCATTATCATTGTTAAAACCATCATCATCTTCTACATCCCCCAAATCATCATAAATATCATCATCATAATCGTAAGCGCTATTTCCATCATCATTATCCTCCCTCTTCCCTCCTCCCCTCTCCCTCCTCCTCCTCCTTCCTCCCTCTTCCTCCTCCTCCCTCCTCCCTCTTCCTCCTCCTCCCCCTTCCCTCTTCCTCCTCCTCCTCCCTCCCTCCCTCCCTCTTCCTCCTCCCCCCTCCTCTTCCTCCCTCTTCCTCCTCCTCCCTCCTCCCTCTTCCTCCTCCTCCCTCTTCCTCCTCCTCCTCCCACCCTATCATCATCATCATCACAACTTCCCAAAGACAAGAAAACTTACAAACAAGAAAACAAATAAACAAAACCTATCAACGAATGAATTTTCAATTGAATACGTTTTTTTTTTTTTTTTTTTTTTTTTTTCAATTTGCAAGAAGGAGTCGCAAGATTGATGCTAATTTCTTAACAGCTGACGCCCAGCATGGAGTCTGTTAAGTGATGTTCAGTTCAATGATAATTTGTTTTAACTTTGACTTAAGATTAAGTCTTTTATCTAATTCAATCTTTTGGTATTTATGTATAAGTGTTTAACTTATTTTTTTTTCTTTCTTTTTTCTTTCTCTTACTTATTTTGCTGTTTTTTTTCGTGTATTATTGCCAGTTTTATTATGTATTATGTATTTTTTTTCGTTTTATATTTCTTCGTATTTTTCTTTATCGTATTTTCTGTATCTTTTTTTCATTTTTTTCGTTTTTCTCCTTCTTTTTGTTCTTCATATTTCCTGCGTATGATTTTTTTTTTATTTTTTATTATTCTCTCTTTACGTGTGGGAAGAGGGAAGAGGGAGGAGGAAAGAGGGAGGAGGGAGGAAGGAGGAGGGAGGAGGGGAGGAAAGAGGAGAGGAGGAGGGAGGAAAGAGGAGGGAGGAGGGAGGAGGGAGGAGGAGGAGAGGAGGAGGAGGGAGGAGGGAGGAGGGAGGAGGAGGAGGGAGGAGGGAGGTAGGGAGGAGGAGGAGGGAGGAGGGAGGAGGGAGGAGGGAGGAGGGAGGAGGGAGGAGGGAGGAGGGAGGAGGGAGGAGGGAGGAAAGACGAGGGAGGAGGGACGAGGGAGGAGTACAGAGGAAGGAGGACGGAGAAAGGAGGAAGGAGGAAGGTAAGAGGGGAGGAGGGAGGAGGGAAAGAGGAAGAGGGAGGGGAAGCGAGAGGAGAGGAACGGAAGAGTTAGGGGAAGGGAAAGGGAAAAGGGAGGAGGGAGTGAAGTGAGCGGTGAGAGAAAGGGAGAGGAGAAGAAAGAGGGGAAGAGGGAGGGAAAGAAGGGAAAGGATTATGAAAAAAAATAGAGAGAAGAGGGGAGGAGGGATGAATGAGGGAGGGGTGAAGAGAAAGGGATATAGAGAAAGGAGAAGGGAGGAGAAGGGAAGAGAGAGGAGGAGGAGGAGGAGGAAGAGGAGAAGGGAGGGAAAGGGAAGAGAGAGAGGAGGAGGAGGAAGAGGAGAAGGGAGGGGAAGGGAAGAGAGAGAGGAGGAAGAGGAAGAGGAGGAGGAAGGTGATGGGGAGGAGAGAGGCACGAGAGAAAGGGATAGGAAGGAGGGAGAAGAGGGGAAAAAAGGGAATTACCTCAAAACGAGGTTTTGACCACGAACTATGTTGGCACTCCTGGTTGGTGTTTATGTTGGCATTCCTGGTGCGTGTTTATGTTGGTACCCCTAGGTTGGTATGCCTGACTATGGTTTAATTTGGTATTCCTTTTTATTCCTGGGTTGGTATGCCTGGCTAGGGTTTATTTTGGTATTTTTGTTTACTCCTAGGTTGGTATGCCTAGTAAGTCTTCAGATTATTTTTTTGTCATTCGTGTTTGCTGTAAGGTTGGTATGCCTTGCCAGGATTTATGTTGGTACTCCTGCTTATTCCTAGGTTGGTATTCCTGTTATTTCTTGCATGTTGCACAAGGGGCGAGTCTGTGGTGATATAATGGCTTCATTTATGGTGTGTGTTGCAATGTCCTTCTTTCTTTCTGTTTTTCGCTTTCATTTTTCTCTCTCTCTCTTCTTGTTCTCTCACTCGCTCGTTCGCTTGCTCTTTCTGTCTCTCCTTCTATCTGTGTCTCTGCCTGTCTCTCATTCCCTCAATCTCTCTTTCTCTCTCTCTCTCTGTCTCTCTCTCTCTCGCATTCCCTCAATCTCTCTCTCTCTCTCTCTCTCTCTCTCTCTCTCTCTCTCTCTCGCATTCCCTCAATCTCTCTCTCTCTCTCTCTCTCTCTCTCTCTCTCTCTCTCTCTCTCTCTCTCTCTCTCTCTCTCTCTCTCTCTCTCTCTCTCTCTCTCTCTCCCCCCTCCTCTTTCTCTCTCTCTCTCTCTCTTTCTCTCACTCATTCAATCTCACTCTCTCTCTTCCCAATCTTTAAGTTATTAATCCATCTCTTTATTCATCCATTCGCAACTACATACGTGTTTCTTGCATTTCATCTTATCTTGCATTTTAGGGGAGACTCTAAGAATATACCCGTAATACACGTGTAATCACATTTGTAATGACACACATTTTATCTTTATAGCCAGCTTTATCTATGTAATGGATGTTCGCTTTTGTTATTGCTATCATTATATCATTGTCATTAATTTATTTTGATTTTCGTTTTTACTTTTCGTGTTTTTTTTTAATCATTTTTTTTCAGTTTTGTTTGTTGGCATAAAGTGTGTTCATTTTTGTTTATTTGTAGTTATTTTTCTTAATGTTTTTGTTTTTTACGATTTTCTTTATGGTTATATCATATATGCATTGTATGTAAATACGCTAATACATAGGTGTTGTATCAGTGGTAATATTCTTATCAATAATATTGTGATAATGCAACTCTCTCTCTCTCTCTCTCTCTCTCTCTCTCTCTCTCTCTCTCTCTCTCTCTCTCTCTCTCTCTCTCTATATATATATATATATATAATAGATATATATTTATATATATATATATATATATATACATATATATTATGTATTATATTATCTTATTATATATATGATATAATATGGATATATTATATATATCCATCTCCCCCTTCTCTTTAATCTATATATTCTTCCCCCTCCCCCTCCCCTCCTTCCTTCCCTCTTTCACCCCTCTCCCTCTTCCTCTCCCCCCTCCCTTCCTATCCCTTTCCCTCTCCCCTCCTCTCCCCCTCCTCCCCCTCTTTCCCTTTCCCACTCCCACCCTCCTTCCCTCCCCCTATCCCTCCCTCTCTCAATCCCACCCCCTCCTCTCCCTCTCCTTCTCCCTCCCCCCTTCCCTCCCACCCCCTCTCCCTCCTTCTCCCTCCCCTCCCTCTCTCCATCCCACCCCCTCCTCTCCCTCTCCCACCCCCTCTCCCTCCTCCCTTTCCCTTCCTCCTCCCTCTCCCACCCCCTATACCCCTCCCTCTCCCACCCACCCTCCTTCCCCTCCCCCACTCCCTCCCCTTCCCTCCATCCCCCTCCCTCCTCCCTCCCTCCTCTCCCTCCTACCCTCCCCCTCCCTCCTTCCCCCTCTCCTTCCCTCCTTCTCCGTCTCTCGCAAGCAGGGAGCCTTGCGAAAAGCCATCCATCACCCGTTTCGAAGCGATCACGCATCTGTCGGGGAAACGGTGTCATGGCAACGGAATCCCTATTGGAAACAAGAAGGAATATTGGCACAGTCGGGAAGGGGATTGGGAAGGGGGGGGGGGATTTTGAGGAAGTCTGGGGATTTATTTTGGGGGGGGTTTGTGGAGATGGAAATGGGGATGGAAGGGGGATTTTTTTTTCTTTGGTTCTTATTTTTTTGTTTATTTGTTCGTTTGTTTTATTATAATTATCATCATCATTCTTTTTTATTCATTTATTTATCACCATTATGTATATATATATATATATATATATATATATATATATATATATATATATATATATATATTGTTTTTTTTTTTTTTTTTTTTTTTTTCTTTTGCATGGGAGAAATTTGGAATAACTCGAAAATACTCATTCTTTTTCTTCTTGTTCTTCCTGTATCTTTTGACAGGTTCCAAAACAATGCTTTATTAATAAGACTTACAGACATTTTACCAAAACATGTATAAAAATAAGTCTATTCAATAATCATTATCATTTATATACGATTAAAAGTTAAGATTAAAAATTAAAAGAAGCAAGACACAAGACAAAGACTAAGACTATATTTAGTGAAGAAAGCAAAGTTGAAAAAGACTTTTCTGCAACATGTCATTCTTGTTGCAATCATTAGCATGATATTGAGGTTTGTATGGCGGGATTGAGGGAGAAAGGAGGGGGGAGGGTGAAGGAGGGAGAGGGGAGGGAGGAAAGGGGTGAAGGAGGGAGGGAGAGGGAGGGAGGGAAGGGGTGAAGGAGGGAGAAGGGAGGGAGGGAGAAGGGAGGAGGGAGGGTGAAAGAGGGAGGAGGGAGTGAGAGAGAAGGGAGTTGGGGGTGAAGGAGGGAGAAGGAAGGGAGAGAAGGGGTGAAGGAGGGAGAGGGGAGAGAGAGGGAAGGGGTGAAGGAGGAAGAGGGGAGGGAGGGAAGGGGTGAAGGAGGGAGAGGAGAGAGAGAGGGAAGGGGTGAAGGAAGAAGGAGAGAGAGAGGGAAGGGGTGAAGGAAGAAGGAGGGCGGGAGGGAGGGGGGAGGGAGGGAAGGGGTGAAGGAGGGAGAGGAGAGAGAGAGGGAAGGGGTGAAGGAGGGAGAGGAGAGAGAGAGGGAAGGGGTGAAGGAAGAAGGAGGGCGGGAGGGAAGGGGTGAAGGAGGAAGAGGGGAGGGAGGGAAGGGGTGAAGGAGGGAGAAGGCAGGGAGGGAGAAGGGAGGGGGGTGAAAGAGGGAGAGGGGAGGGAGGGAAGGGGTGAAGGAGGGAGAGGGGAGGGAGGGAAGGGGTGAAGGAGGGAGAGGGGAGGGAGGGAAGGGGTGAAGGAGGGAGAGGGGAGGGAGGGAAGGGGTGAAGGAGGGAGAGGGGAGGGAGGGAAGGGGTGAAGGAGGGAGAGGGGAGGGAGGGAAGGGGTGAAGGAAGGAGAGGGGAGGGAGGGAAGGGGTGAAGGAAGAAGGAGGGCGGGAGGGAAGGGGTGAAGGAGGGAGAGGGGAGGGAGGGAAGGGATGAAGGAGGGAGAGGGAGGGAGGGAAGGGGTGAAGGAAGAAGGAGGGCGGGAGGGAAGGGGTGAAGGAGGGAGAGGGGAGGGAGGGAAGGGGTGAAGGAGGGAGAGGGGAGGGAGGGAAGGGATGAAGGAGGGAGAGGGAGGGAGGGAAGGGGTGAAGGAAGAAGGAGGGCGGGAGGGAAGGGGTGAAGGAAGGAGAGGGGAGGGAGGGAAGGGGTGAAGGAAGAAGGAGGGCGGGAGGGAAGGGGTGAAGGAGGGAGAGGAGAGGGAGGAAAGGGGTGAAGGAAAGAGAGGAGAGGTAGAGAAAAGGGACACAGGGAAGAAAAGAAACAAGGCAGAGCAGAAGAGAGAGAAGAGAGAGAGAGGGCGAGAGAGAAGGAAGAGAAAGAGGGAGGAGAGAGGGATAGATGAAACAAAAGGGGGAGGTATGGAGGGAAGGGGGGGAGGGAAAGTGTGAAGAAAGAAAGGGGGGAGGGAAGAAGGAAAAAAACAAGGGGGGGGGAGTGATGGAGAGAAGGAGGAAGGAGGAGGAGAAAGAGATGAAACAACAAAAGGAAAGAGAGACGAAATAAACGTGAAGGATGATTATGATGACAAAAAAATGTTATCAATCTTAATGAAGCATACAAGTGCTGCAAAAATGATATAGTGATTGTTGCATGCATAGAAATGGTTTCGTTGCATGTATAAAAAGGGTTTTGTTGCATGTATAGAAAGGGTTTTGTTGAATGTATAGTAATGGCATCAGCTATTTATATCATCTTATAAAAGATGGCGTCGAGTTATAGCCCATAAATTACATATATCCCTTGTCTCACATTTATCTCACGCTCTCTCTCTCTCTCTCTCTCTCTCTCTCTCTCTCTCTCTCTCTCTTTCTCTTTCTCTCTTTCTCTCTCTCTCTCTCTCTCTCTCTCTCTCTCTCTCTCTTTCTCTTTCTCTCTCTCTCTCTCTCTCTCTCTCTCTCTCTCTCTCTCTCTCTCTCTCTCTCTCTCTCTCTCTCTCTTTCAATCTCTCTCTCTTTCTCTCTCTCTCGCTCTCTCTCTCTCTCTCTGTTTCTCTTTCTCTCTCTCTCTCTCTCTCTCACTTTCAATCTCTCTCTGTCTCTCTGTCACCCTCTTTCTCTCTCTCTACCTATTTATCTATACATCAATCTACCCATTTATCTCCCCCACCGACTCTCTCCCACCTCCAATCTCTCTCTCTCTCTCTCTCTCTCTCTATCTCTCTCTCTCTCTCTCACTCTAACTCTCTTTCTATTTAAACTTACATCTAATTGAGGTCATCTCATCTGTATCACCTTGAGGGCAACCACCTGTTCCTAATAAAAAAAAAGATAAAAAATAATAATCATAAAAAAAAAACAAGAAAAAAACTTCTGAAGTTGACGCCCAGACAAGACCGTGACGTCATAGGTGTAAATTGTAAATATAAACACCGTAACTTTCATTATTAGAGGGGGGGGGGTAACGGGGGGTAGTAGAGGGGGATAGAGGTGGGATAGAGGGGGAGGGAGGGGGTAGAGGGGGATAGAGGGTGGTAGAGGGGGAGGGAGGGGGATAGAGGAGGGGTAGAGGGGGGTTAGAGGGGGGTAGAGGGGGAAGGAGGGGAGGGGAAATCTCGAGGGAAGAGCAGGGTTGTGAAGTGGGAGGGGGGTAGGGATAGGGGGAGGGGGGGGGAGTCTCAATGGAAGAGTTGGTAAGGGTTGGGAGGGGGGGTGAGGAGGCGGTATCTGATTTAGCCACGCCCCCTTTTTTTTTTTTTTTTTTTTTTTTTTTTTTGTTCTTGTTTTGCAATAGCGTTTCTCTTTAACTTGTCCTTGTATGTTCGTTCATTTATAGATCATGACATCGAATGATAAAGGCAAATAAAAATGAATGCAAAATTAATACAAACAAACAGATGGATACAACAACAACGACAGCAAAATAACAATAACAACAATAGTAACAAAAACAAAGAAGAAATAACAAAAGCAAAAAACAACAAAACAATCACAAAAAATCAAAACAACAACAAAAACACCACCACCAACAACAACAAACCAACAACCGATCCACCCCCCCAAAAAATAAAAAAAACAAAAAAAACAATTATAATAAATAGATAGATAAATAAATAAATAAATAAATAAATGAAAATAAATAGATAAATAAGTAAACAAAACTAAAAAGTAGCGAATTATGGGCAACGTAATAACCATTTAGCAATTTTCTCGAATAATAATTGTAATTGATTGAATGTGTTATAATCTTTGAGCGAAACGCGAGGTGTTATGATGTCATTGTCCTTTGGGAATAACTAGAGCTGTTATTGTGTCATTGTTTTTGTTATTCGTCTGTTACGTGTGTTATTGACAGGCATAACGGGAATTATTTTTGTTCTTCGTTGTTATTGGTATCACTGTTATTAATGTTATTTCTGTCTTTTTCTTTTTCTTTTTTTTTCTTTTGTTCATTGAGATCTTTATCTTATAAATATTGATAGGATTCTTGTCCTATTGGCTATAAACATCATCATGATCATTATGATAATCATTTGGCATCATCAGTTTTACAAATATTGTTCGAACTTGTAATTCAATATATGCGTTTTCTCAAAAAAAAAAAAAAAAAACACAAAAAAAAAAAAAAAAAAAAAAAAAAAAAAAAAAAAAAAAAAACAAAAAAAAAAAAAAAAAAAAAAAAAAAAAAAAAAAAAAAAACAAAAAAAAATAATTTATAATAATAAAAAATTTACAAAAAAAAAACAAAATCAAAAAATAAAAAAAAATAAAAATAAAAAATAATAATAATAATGATAGTGATGATATCATAATAATGATAGTAATAATTAATAATAATGATGCAACTGCTACCTTCTACTATTAATCATAATAACAAAAATGACAATAATGATAATAACAATAACAAGAGTAATGATAATAATGACAGTACAGTGACAATGACAACAACAACAATAACAAAAACAATCATAACAACAACAACAACAAAGAGACACAACAACAAAACCCAATACCAGACCGACCATAATGATAACAACCATAACAACAATCAACCTTCCACTGATAACAACAATCATACTACTAATAACAACAACAACAACAAAGACACACAACAGCAAAACCCAATACCAAACCGACCATAATGATAACAACCATAACAACCATAACAAACAACCAACCTTCCACCCAAAGAAACCATCCACCATCCACCATCCACCATCCACCATCCACCATCCACCATCCACCATCCACCATCCACCATCCACCATCCACCGACCATCCCAGTGTTACCAAGAAATACCAGGCGGGTCACATGGTAACGAATTACCGAACCGATACCAATTCGATTTCGTACTTCGAGCTGTAAGTTCTCGAAGCTAGACCTCATTTAGGGGAGGGGGGGGGGGGAATTTAATGGGGGTCCCGGGGCTTGGGGGGTTCTTGCGGGAGGGTTGAGGGAGAGGGTGAGGGTGGGATGGGGTGG
>NW_028234423.1:33478186-33488186 GCF_977035675.1 Penaeus japonicus | reverse complement strand
ACTACCCATACTACCTTTCCCCTTTTTTCCCCCCCCCCCACCCCACTTCCCCCTTCCGCCTCCCCCACCTCTTCCGCCTCCCCCCTCCCCTACCCCACTCCCACTCCTTCCCCCTTCCCTTTTCCACCTCCCCCACCCCTTCCCCCTTCCCCTTTCCACCTCCCTTCCCCCTTCTCCCCTTCCCCCTTCCACCTCCCCCACCCCTCCCCACTTCCTCCTCCCCACTCCCCACCATCCCCTTCCACCTTTTTCCTCTTCCCCCCCACCCTTCCCACTCCCCCACCCCTTCCCCACCCTTACACATCCCCACACTTCCACTACCCCACCCTTCCCAATACCTCTTCCACCCCCACCCCCTTATACCCTCCTCCACCCTTCCACCTAACATCTTCCCACCCCCACTCCTTCCCCTTCCCCCTCCCCCCCCCCTTTCCCCCTTCCCCTTTCCCCCTCCCCCACCCCTTCCCCTTCCACCTCCCCCCACCCCTTCCCCCACCCCTTCCACCTCCCCCACCCCCACACCACCTACCCAACTACCACACCCCACCCCTTCACTCCCCCATCCCCATCCACAAACCCCCACCTTCTACCTCCTCCACCCCTTCCCCTCCCAAAACCCCCCCCCTCCCCCCCCCCCCCCATCACTCCCCCACCCCTATTCCCTTCCCACCCTATCGTTCACCTTACTCCCCCTCCCCCACCCCACTGAGCATTCCCCATTCCCCCTCCCACTCCTTCCCCTTCCCTTTTCCACCTCCCCACCTCTTCCCCTCCCATTTCACTTCCCACCCCACCACCACCCCCTCCGACGTCAAAATGAAAAAAAAAATAATAATAAATAAATAAATCCCTCGCGCGCAAAGTCTTCTCCTCCGGACACACCGCGGCCATTTTCTCATTACCTGCCGAGTCTTTCCGCGAGAAAGAAAAACGAAAATTCGCAAGAGGAACGCTTTTGAAAGACCGACTTGGCCTGGTCTGGTCTGGTCTTTGCGTGGTCTTTGTCTAGTCTGGTCTTTGCGTAGTCTTTGTCTAGTCTGGTCTTTGCGTAGTCTAGTCTAGTCTAGTCTTGGTAGTCTAGTCTAGTCTTTGTCTAGTCTAGTCTTTGCGTAGTCTGTGTCTTGGTAGTCTAGTCTAGTCTTTGTCTAGTCTAGTCTTTGCGTAGTCTTTGTCTAGTCTGGTCTTTGCGTAGTCTTTGTCTAGTCTGGTCTTTGCGTAGTCTAGTCTAGTCTAGTCTTGGTAGTCTAGTCTAGTCTTTGTCTAGTCTAGTCTTTGCGTAGTCTTTGTCTAGTCTGGTCTTTGCGTAGTCTAGTCTAGTCTAGTCTTGGTAGTCTAGTCTAGTCTTTGTCTAGTCTAGTCTTTGCGTAGTCTGGTCTTTGCGTAGTCTCTTTGTTAGTCTAGTATTGCTTATTCTTTGTTAGTCTGGTTTTCGTTAGTCTTTGTCTAAGTCTAGTCTTGGTAGTCTAGTCTAGTTAGGTCTTTGTATTCTAGTTAGTCTTTGTCTTTATTAGTCTGTGCGTAGTATTTGTCTAGGTTGTCTTTGCGTAGTCTAGTATAGTATAGTCTTGGTTGTCTGTTAGTCTTTGCGTTAGTCTTTGGTAGAGTATATCGTAGTCTGGTCTTTGCGTATAGTAGTCTTTTGTCTAAGTCTGGTCTTTGGTAGTCTTTTTCTAGTTGGTCTTTGCGTCTAGTATTTGCGTATTCTTTTGTATAGTCTGGTCTTTGAGTAGTCTTTGTCTAGTTGGTCTTTGGTAGTTAGTCTAGTCTGTTTGGTAGTCTAGTCTATAGTCTTTGTCTAGTCTAGTCTTTGCGTAGTCTTTGTTAGTGGTCTTTGGCGTCGAGTCTAGTCTAGTTAGTTTGGTTCGTCTAAGTTAGTCTAGTCTAGTCTAGTCTTTGCGTAGTCTTAGCGTAGTCTGGTCTTTGCGTAGTCTTTGCGTAGTCTTTGTCTAGTCTAGTCTTTGCGTAGTCTGGTCTTTGCGTAGTCTTTGCGTAGTCTTTGTCTAGTCTAGTCTTTGCGTAGTCTGGTCTTTGCGTAGTCTTTGTCTAGTCTAGTCTTTGCGTAGTCTTTGTCTAGTTGGGTCTTTGGTAGTCTTTGTCTAGTTGGTCTTTTGTAGTCTTTGTTTCTAGTTTATAGCTGGTAGTTAGTTAGTCTCGTTCTTTGCGTAGTCTTTGTCTAGTCTAGTCTTTGCGTAGTCTGGTCTTTGCGTAGTCTTTGTCTAGTCTAGTCTTGGTAGTCTAGTCTAGTCTTTGCGTAGTCTTTGTCTAGTCTGGTCTTTGCGTAGTCTTTGTCTAGTCTAGTCTTTGCGTAGTCTTTGTCTAGTCTGGTCTTTGCGTAGTCTTTGTCTAGTCTAGTCTTGGTAATCTAGTCTAGTCTGGTCTTTGCGTAGTCTTTGTCTAGTCTGGTCTTTGCGTAGTCTTTGTCTAGTCTGGTCTTTGCGTAGTCTTTGTCTAGTCTAGTCTTGGTAGTCTAGTCTAGTCTTTGCGTAGTCTTTGTCTAGTCTAGTCTTTGCGTAGTCTTTGTCTAGTCTGGTCTTTGCGTAGTCTTTGTCTAGTCTAGTCTTTGCGTAGTCTTTGTCTAGTCTGGTCTTTGCGTAGTCTTTGTCTAGTCTAGTCTTTGCGTAGTCTTTGTCTAGTCTGGTCTTTGCGTAGTCTAGTCTTGGTAGTTTTGTATAGTCTGGTCTTTGCGTTAGTCTTTGTCTTGTTTGTCTTTGCGTAGTCTTTGCGTAGTCTTTGTCTAGTCTAGTCTTTGCGTAGTCTTTGTCTAGTCTGGTCTTTGTGTAGTCTTTGTCTAGTCTAGTCTTGGTAGTCTAGTCTAGTCTAGTCTTTGCGTAGTCTGGTCTTTGCGTAGTCTTTGTCTAGTCTAGTCTTTGTCTAGTCTGGTCTTTGCGTAGTCTTTGTCTAGTCTGGTCTTTGTCTAGTCTAGTCTTGGTAGTCTAGTCTAGTCTTTGTCTAGTCTAAGACTTGGTCTCAGGAATGTCTTTATTCTTTGGGTAACTTTTGGATTTCGAGTTCGAATTTTTGGTAGGTCTGCCTGCAGGGAGATATTGTATGCCTAAAGCACACAGCTTGTTAACCGATGTAACTGCCATCTTATTTTTGTAATCTCTCTCTCTCTCTATCGCTCTTTCTCTCTCTCTATCGCTCTTTCTCTCTCTCTCTATCGCTCTCTCTCTCTTTCTCGTCCTTTCTCTCCCTCTCTCTCTCTCTCGCTCTTTCTTTCTCTCTCTCTCGCTCTCTCTCTCTCTCTCTATCTCTCTCTCTAAAAGGAACGAATCTTGAAGAGAGAGAAAGGGAGACAGAGATAGACTTACCTAGAGACAAGGGGAGTAAAAAGGAGAAAGAAGGAGAAAAGAAGAACAAGAGGAAAAGGAACTACAAGAAAAAATAAATAAATAAAAGAGAGGAACAGGAAAATAAGAGGAAAAGGGAGAACAAAAAGAATGATTAGAAAAATAAGAAAAAGGATAACAAGAAGATGAACAAGAACATTTAACTGATAAAGACGATGAAGAAAAAGAGAGAAAAAAAAATCAAGAGAAGTAATACAAGAGAAGAAACAGATGGAAGAAACCAAAGAAGTATGAGGTGAAGAAAGCAAACGAAACACAAAAAAAGAGGAAAAGAGAAGAAAATAAAAAGGAAAAAAAAGGAAGCATAAGAAAAAAAAGGATCAGAAGAAGCAAACGAAACATAAGAAAAAGAAAAAGAAAAAACAAAAAAAAAACAGGAAAAATCAATAATAAAAAACTAAAAAGAAAAACAAGAACAAAACGAAATACACGAAAAAAAAACAACAAAAAATAACAAGAAGAAGCAAAGACAGAAAACAAAGAAAGCAAAACGAAGCACAGGTTTTAGAAGACGCTAAAGCAAACCATTTCAATTTCCAAAATGCGTGTCTGCCTCCCCCCCCCCTCGAAAAGGACTTCAAGGAGGGGGGAAAGGGGAAGGGAGAGAGAGAGAGAGAGAGAAAGAGAGGAAACCTTAATGGTGGGACGGGAGGAAGGGGGGGAGGGGAGGGGAGAAAGGGGGGGAGGTAGGGGGGTAGGGGGGGTAGGGGGGAAGGGGGGGGGGTCTTCCGCAAGAGGATTAATTCGAGAGCAAAAAATGGGGAAGTAGAGGTCATGGAATTTCTATTTAGGTAACGTAATTGGTCGTCCGGCAGTGTGTTTACCTTCACTGGACAATTTTCCTTCTCTTGAACTCTATAACCTCTTCAAGCATTACGTGCTTATATATATATATTTTTTTTTTTTTTTGTTTTTTTTACTCTTCCTTTCTTCTTTCTTCTTCTTCGTCTTCTTTTCTTTATTCATTTTTTTATTTTCTTCTTCTTCGTCTTCTTTCTTTTCTTTATTCATTTTTTTTCTCTTTCTCCTCCTTCTTCTTCTTCGTCTTCTTTCTTTTCTTTATTCATTTTTTTTCTTTCTTCTTTCTTCTTCTTCGTCTTCTTTTCTTTATTCATCTTTTTTCTTTCTTCTTTCTTCTTCTTCGTCTTCTTTCTTTTCTTTATTCATTTTTTTTCTTTCTTCTTCATTCTTCTTCGTCTTCTTTCTTTTCTTGATTCATTTTTTTCTTTCTTCTTTCTCTTTTTTAGATTTGTTTTTCTTTTTTTTTTCACGTGGAACTGACTTTATTCCTTCGTGACCGCAAGAAAACTTGTGTGGTTTGCGGATGCAGGGGGTAGGGGTAGGGGTGGGGGTGTTGTGGGGAGGGGATAGGAGGAAGGGGTCTCTTCCTCCTCCTTCCCCCCTTTCCCCCCTCTCCCCTTCCCCTTCCCCCCCTTCCCCCTTCCCCCCCTTCCTCCTTCCGCCCCCACCTCCCCCCCACACACACACCTCCAAACATGCTATCACTTGAGATACAAATATATCTCCTCTCCGTCACTTTGAACTCATTACACAATTACGGCCGTGTTCAAGAATAAGACGTTGATTTGCGTGCGAGAGGATTTTACACAAATAGAGATGGCCTGTTTCCGAGAGGTATCGGAAGTTCAAATTTGAATAATCCCGTAGCCCCCCCTCCGGCGTCCGCATGCATAATTCCGCCATTTGCCGCCAGATGTCCTCGTCGCTCACCTTGGCCACCTAGCGGGAGACGTGGCAAGCTTTATGACGAATCACGTGCCCTTGTGGACAAACAGCCTTCCCAATTATTCCTTTTACATATTTTATTGGGAATGATCTATGGGCTAATCCCTCAAATGGGAGGCGAAGGAAGCCCCATTGTTCTGAATATGCATGACGTCCCGCTAATGAAAACAGAACAACGTGGTCGCCGGAAACAAATCGTTTTCTTTATTTCATTTTCGTTCTTGTTTATTTATTTATTTTTTTTCTTTCTTTCTTCACCGCAGGTATTAATTCCATGGCGCGGATGGCGGGTCAGATAACCGCGAGAAGCGTTGTTCTGGAAATTATTTATTGTCTGTTCATATGACACACGCAGGCACATGCACACATACAGATGTACAGATCTATCTATTTGTTATTCTACCTATTTATTTATCTGTCTACACAACACACTTACACACACACACACACACACACACACACACACACACACACACACACACACATATACATATATACATACATACATATATATATATATATATATATATATATATATATATATATGTATATATATGCATACATATATATATGTATGTATGTATAAATATATATATGTTATATTTCTCTATCTCTGTCTCAATCTATCTATTTATCTATCTATCTATATATTTATTTATTTTTTATTTATATATATATTTGCATATTTATATATATATATTATATATTAATATATATATATGCGCATATATATATATATATATATACTTATCGATAAACATATATTTTATATATATGATATATGTATGTACGTATGTATATATGTATGTAAATGATGTACTAAATTCAGCCACACAAGACACACATAGAGGTTATAATATATATATATATATATATATATATATATATATATATATATATATATATATATATATATATATATATACGTGCGTGTGTGTGTGTGTGTGTGTGATCAATCACACTCATAATGATTATAATGATAATAATGATGATATTAGCGAAATTTCAAACCCTTATAAGACATCATGATAGTGATTGAGACGATAGGAGGATTAATAGCAATAATAAAGATGATTATCGTTGTTGTTATCATTATCTTTCCCATCTTTAGTATTATTACTATCAAACAATGTCAGACAATAGGATCGCCAATTCAGCAATGATGACAATGAAATAACTAGCAAGAGAGAGAGAGAGGCAGAGAGAGATGGAGGGAGAAAGAGAGAGAGAGAGAGAGAGAAAGTAAGAGGGAGTGAGTGAGTGAGAGATACAGATATATGAATAGAGAGAGAGAGAGAGGGAAAGAAAGAGAGATAGAGGGAAAAAGAGAGAGAGAAAAAAAAAATAAAGCGAGAGAGATAGAGGGAGAAAGAGAGAGAGAGAGGCAGAGAGAGATGGAGGGAGAAAGAGAGAGACAAATAAAAAAGCAGAAAAACATGTAATAAATCGACACCAGATATCGTTCACTTTGCCAGCAATGATTTATGGCAGAGATGGTGGGGGGTGGGGGGGAAGGGAGTATAAGAGGGGGGAGGGGTAGTGTTGATGTGAGGAAAAGGGGGGGATGAGGGTGGAGGGAGGGAGAAGGGTTGGGGGAGAGGTGATGGTAGGGAGGGAGGGGAAGGATGGGGGAGGGGAGAGAGGGGGAAGGATGGGGGTTAAGTAGTAGTGATGGTGAGGGGATGGAGGGGGGTTATGGTTAGATGGGGGGTGGGGGTGAGGTATCGGTGATGGAGGAGGGGGAGGGGGAGGGGAAGGGGAGGGGTGAGGAGCTTCGAGTCTTAGCTTGACACCTTAAATGCAGATCATAAAATAGGAAGCTGTCTCGCTATGATTTTTTTTCACTTACTCTCACCTTCCCCCTCTCCTCCCCCTCCCCCTGACCCTTGCCTCTTGTTGCATTGCATTCTTATCGGTTTTTGTTCTTTCCTCCTTCTCTTCTTCCCCTCCTTCGTCTTCCTCTCTTTCCCCTCTTCCTCTACTTGCTCCTCTTATTCTTTCTCCCCTCTTCCTCCTCCTCTTCTTGTTCCTCCTACTCTTCCTCCTCCTTTTAGTCTTCCTCCCCTCTTCCTCCTCCTCTTCTTGCTCCTCTTAATCCCCCTTTTTCCCCTCTTCCTCTTTTCGCTCTTTCCCCTTCTTTGCTTCCCCTCTTAACCCTCCTCTTTTTCTATATCTCCGCCTTCTCCTCTACGCTTTTATTGCCCCTTTTCAGCTCCTCTCTCTTCACCTTCGTTTTCCATTCCCTTCTCTTCGCCCTGCTCCACTTCCTCCCTTTCTCCATCTTTCCTCTCCACCTCCATCTTTTTCATTATCCCTCTCCCCCTCCACATCCTCGCTACTCCCCTCTCTTCCCCCTTTATTACTTCTACTCCCATCCACTCTCCTCCACTTCACCTCTCCCCTCTCCTCCCCCTTTATTAGCTCTTCTCCCTTCCACTCTCCTCCACTTCACCTCTCCCCTCTCTTCTTCTACTACGCTCTTCCCTATCTTTCTTTTTTTATCCAACTCTCCTCTCCTTCTCCTTCTCCATCCTCCACCATTTTCCCCTCACTCCCTCCTTCTCTCTTCTTCCTCCTCATCCTCTTCTTCCTTCCTCTCCACTCTCTTCCTTCTCCCCGACCTTAACCTCTGTCTTCTTCCAGTTTCCCCTCTTCCCTTTCTTGTTTATTCTTCCTCCTTACCCTCTCCTCCTCTCCCCTCTCTTCCACCTTGCTCCTACACTTTCCCCTCTGGCCCTTACCTTTCTATTCCTCATCTCTCATCTCTCTTTCTCTATCTCTCCCCTCTCCCCCTTCCCTTTCTTATTCCTCCTTTCTCCACTCTTTCCTCCTCTCCCCTCGTTCCCCTATCTACTGCTCCTCTCTCCTCTCGTCTATTCACTCCTCTCACTTCTCCTCCTTTCCCTCTCCCCTCTCTCTTCCTTACCCTTCTCCTCCTTACCTCACTCTCCTCTCCTCCCACTTTCCTCCTCTCCCACTTTCCTCCTCACCCTCTCTCCTCCCCCTCACCCTCTCTCCTCCTCTCCCTTTTCTTCCACCTCCCTCACTTCACCATATTCATCGTGGAGGTGTAAACTATAATAAGAAAAGCGTGTGTCTTCTCAGGTGGTGGTAACTGAGAAAAAAAATTAAACAGGGAGATTTTTTTTTTTTTCTTCTTCATCGTCATTATTTCTGTAGGTACAGGATATTAGGACTTCAAGGTAGAGTTGATGGGGGAGTGGAGAGGGTGAGAGAGAGAGAAAGAGAGAGAGAAAGAGAGAGAGAGAGAGAGAGAGAGAGAGAGAGAGAGAGAGAGAGAGAGAGAGAGAGAGAGAGAGAAAGAGCGAAAGAAAGAGAGAGAGAGAGAGAGAGAGACTGACAGACAAACAGAGAGAGAGAGAGAGAGAGAGACTGACAGACAAACAGAGAGAGAGGGGGGAGAAAGAGAGGAAGGGGGGGGGGGGGGCGAGAGACGAACAGACAGATAGACAGAGAAACACACATTCAGAGAGCGAGAGAGCGATATATATATATATATATATATATATATATATATATATATATATATATATATATAGAGAGAGAGAGAGAGAGAGAGAGAGAGAGAGAGAGAGAGAGAGAGACAAAGACATAGACAGACAGACCCAACAGACTTACAAAGAGAGAGAGCGAGAGAGAGAGAGAGAGAGAGAAGAATAACAGGGACACATTCGGATTGAAGAGCGGAAAGGAGGGAGGGAGGAGGAGGGCGAGGAGTAGAGAGGGAGGGAGGAGGAGTAGAGAGGGGAAAGAAGAGTAGAGAGGAAGAGGAGGAGGAAGGAGAAAGGAGGGAGAGTAGAAGTAGAGAGGAGGAAGAGGAAGAAGAGGAGGAAGGAGAGGAAGGAAAGGAGGAGGAGTAGAGAGGGCGAGGAGAAGGAGGAGTAGAGAGAGAATGAGGAAGAGGAGGGCGAGGAGAAGTAGGCAGAGGAGTAGAGAGGGAGGGGAAGAGGAAGGAGAGGAGGGGGAGGAAGAGGTGAGGAAGACACACAGGTACGCCATTACATCGTAAAGCAGACAAACCATTTGTTACCTCGCTCTTATGATCCTTCGAGCGACGCCGAGGAGGAAAACAGGCACCCCCTTATCATTGCACTCCCTCCCCCCTCCCCCCCTCCCTCCCTCCATCTTTCCCCTCATCATTCCTTCTTTATTCCATTCCTTTCCGTTGCTTTATTCCCCTTTCCTTTTATTCCTGTTTTTTTTTTTCTCTCTCTCTCCTCTCTCTCTTTTTACTCTCTCTCTCTCTCTCTCTCCTCCTTACCTTCTTTATTTACTCCTTACTATACCTCCCACACACACTGGCCTCTCCCCTTTTTTTTTTCTTCTTTCCTCCTATTCTTCCCTATTCCCTCCCCTCTCCCTCTATCCTCATCCTCCTCTTCCCCCTTTTCCTCCCCTCCCCTCTTCCCCCTCCCATCCTCCTGTCACCCCTCCTCTCCACCTCCCCTTTCCTCCTCCTCCCTCTCTTCCCTAAATCCTCCACCTCCCCTTTCCTCCCTCCTCCTCCCTCTCTTCCCTACTTCCTCCCACACCCCCCCACCCCTCCCTATAACCCCTTCTCCTCCCTCCATCCGTCCGTCCCTCCCTCCCTTCCCCCTCCCAATGAACCCCTCTCCTCCCCCTCCCCCCTCCCCCCCCCCTTTAAATAGGGAATTTGCGGTCGTAGACAAGAAAGAGAGACGAAGAAAAAGAGAGAAATAATCATAAAAAAGAGGACCCCAGAGAACAGCAGAGGTTGAAGTCACAAGGATGATTAAGGAGTGTCAATGGTACCCGTCTTTTTTATTTTCTTTATGTCTTTTTTTGGGGGGTGGGTGGGGGTTGGGGGGTGGGGTGGGGGGTAGGCGCCATTGAGATACGGGTGATTACGCTATTACGTGTCA
>NW_028234423.1:33468186-33470686 GCF_977035675.1 Penaeus japonicus | reverse complement strand
TCAATGATGATGATGATGATACTAGTAACGATAACAAAAATACTGCTAATAGACTAGAAAAAAGTATGAATGAGACAAAACATGTATCCAACGTGTTTCGATAGTATTCTCACGATAAACATTGCCTTTAAATCTCATTCATATATATATATTTTTTTTCTGAATTTGAATGAATGTTCATTAAAAATGATCGTAATAATGCCCATGATGATAATGATAGTTGTGATCATGATGATAATAATGATAAATGTAATGATAGTAATGATAATGATAATGCTCATAATAGTAATAACAAGCATAACGATAGTGATAATGATAATAATAATAGTAATGATAATAACGATAAAAATACGAGCTCAACTTATCAATAATAACAACAATGATAATAATGAGCAATATTAAAATACAATAATAACAAGAATGATAATAATAAGCAATATTACAATACAATAATAACAACAATGATAATAATGAGCAATATTAGAATACAATAATACAACAATGATAATAATAAGCAATATTAAAATACAATAATAACAACAATGATAATAATAAGCAATATTAGAATACAATAATAACAACAATGATAATAATAAGCAATATTAGAATACAATAATAACAAGAATGATAATAATAAGCAATATTAGAATACAATAATACAATAATACAAGTAAAATCCCCAGCAATTAAATAGATTGTCATCAATTGAATGATCCGAATTGAAAAGATCTAAAAATACATCACACACCCTGAGCTGAAGCCTCTGCAACGTTCAATCATCCTGCAATTTGAGGTAATAACTCTGTTATCATCACTTGGCTATGTCATTAACTGTTCTTCTCTAATCTTATTTTTCTTTTTCCTCTTTTTTCGGCTTTTTTCGGATTTCTTTTTTTTCTATTTCTTCTTTTTTTTTGGCTTTTCTTCTTTTTTCGTATATTTTTTCGTTTTGTTTTCTATTTCTTCTTCGTTTTTTTTCGACTTTTTTCGGAATTTCTTTTTCTTTTTTTGTTTTCTTTTTCTTCTTCGTTTTTTTTTTTTTTTTTTTTTTTCCTCCTCCTCCTTCTCCCCCTTCCCCTTCCCCTCTTCCTCCTTCCTTCTCCTCTTCCTCCTTCCTTCTCCTCTCCTTTTCTTTCTCCTCCCCCACCTCCTCCTCCTTTTCCTTCTTCTTCTCCTCCTCCTCATCCTACTTCTTCTCCTCTAACACCTCCTCTTCCGTTTCCTCCCTCCTTCTCCTCTTTCTCCTCCCCATCTCCTTCTCCTCTTCTTCCTCCTTCTCCTTCTCCTTTTTATCCTCTTCCTTTTCCTTCTCTAACTCTCCCTCTTCCGATTCCTTCTTCCTTCCTTCCTTCCTTCCTTCCTTCCTTCCCTCCTTCCTTCCTTCCTTCCTTCCTTCCTTCCTCCCTTCCTTCCTCCCTCCCTCCCTTCCTCCCTCCCTTCCTTCCTTCCCTCCCTCCCTCCCTTCCTCCCTTCCTTCCTTCCTTCCCTCCTTCCTTCCCTCCTTCCTTCCCTCCTTCCTTCCTTCCTTCCTTCCTTCCTTCCTTCCTTCCTTCCTTCCTTCCCTCCCTCCTTCCTTCCTTCCTTCCTTCCTAACACCAGAAGAAATTCCGTCTCAAGAGTATCTGAACAAACGCAACAACACTCGAAACCGCAGTCGTTCACATCCATTTCACAGTCGCGTCCTAATCCCCCTCCCTTTCCTTACATAAAAAAAATAGGTAAATGAATGAGTAGATGAAGGAATAGATAAAACAACATAAATAGATAAATGAATGAGTAGATGAAGGAATAGATAAAGCGACATAAATAGATAAATGAATGAAGAGATATATATAAAGAAATCAAAACAAAAACAAAAACAAAAACACACCTCCCACAACCCCAAAAATACCACACCGTCAAAAACATCCCAGGAATACGAACCCCGCAAATACTCCACATCTCAAAGAACCCCCCTCCACCCCTTCCACCACCCGACCCTCCCTCCCCCCCCCCTTTAACCCCCCACCCCACCCCCTTCCACCTCACGTACGTACACCCACACCCACCACCCACCTTCCCCCCCCCCCTTTAACCCCCACCCCTTCCCACCCCACCTCACGTACGTACACCCACACCCACCACCCACCACCCGCCACCCCACCTACAATCCAGCCCCTTCCCCTCCCCAGCCCCTCCTAACCCCCTTCCCCAGCCCCTCCTAACCCCCCCCCTTAAACCCCCTCAAAAACATCTTCGGTTGCACCAAGAGGGCGTTCGTGTAGTCGCATACAGCCTCCCGGATACATGATCCAGTCGCCTGCTGTACGAACGCTGTGTGGAATAATACCTCGAGGTTTCTTTTTCTTGCTCGAGCGAGGAGAGGGAGTAGGGGTGGGGGGTGGGGTGGGGGGTTGGGGGTAGGGAGGGTGGGAGGGTGGGTGAGGTGGGGGTTTGGGGGGAGGGATGGCGACCCGCTGTCTGGTGGGTGCTTTGGGTGGGTCTCTCCTCGTCCTTCTCT
>NW_028234423.1:33453186-33458186 GCF_977035675.1 Penaeus japonicus | reverse complement strand
AAGGTGATACATACGCAGACAACAAAACAAGCTTCTATATTTAAAAAGAAAAAAGAAAAAAGAAACCTATGTCATCCTATAAAGTGTAAAGAGAGAATTCGAACAAAATAAACAGCAGTTAGACTTTATTCACGACTGCAGAAAAATAACAGTAAAGTTTCGACCACTTTAGGTTTTCCTGTGTAATGAAAACGTTGTTTTTATATGTTTCTGGGCCAGTGCAGCTCTTCTCTTTATTTTACGGAACACACAAATACACACATAAACAAACACACATAAACACACACACACACAACACACACATACACACACGCAAGTACACAATCACAACCAAACACAAACACACACATATAAGCAGACATCAGAACACACAATTCTTGAATACAAACACCACCATAAAGTCACTAACTTCTAAACATATAGGTGAGGGAGAGAGAGAGAGAGAGAGAGAGAGAGAGAGAGAGAGAGAGAGAGAGAGAGAGAGAGAGAGAGAGAGAGAGAGAGAGAGAGAGAGAGAGAGAGAGAGAGAGAGAGAGAGAGAGAGAGAGAGAGAGAGAGAGAGAGACACACAAAAACACAGAAACAGAGAAACAGGGACACACAGAAAAACCACTACCACCCCCTATACTTAACCCCCTCCCCTCCTTCTTACCTCCCCTCTCTCCCTACCTCCCTTCCCCCCTTCCCTTCCTCCCCCTACCCCTCCACCCCCCTTCCCTACCTCCCCCTCCCCCTTTCCACCCCCCCTTCCCTCCCTCTCCAAAAACTCCAACACGCACCTGGGATTCATCTCTCAGAAATGTCCTCAGCTCAACTTCCTTGCATTTCCGTCATCTCAGCGAGAGATTATCCGTTGCTCGATCTTAAGGGGATGGGGAGGGGGGGGGAGGGGGAGAGGTGTTAAGTGGAGGGGAGAGGGGAAGGTAGGAGTGGGGGGGGGTTACTTAGAGGGGAGAGAGGGGGAAGAGGGGGAGGAGGAGGGAAAGGGGGTGGGGGGGGAAGTGTCTCAATAAGGGTTGTGGAGTAACGGATTTTAGTAACGAAAGAGAGAGAGAGAGAGAGAGAGAGAGAGAGAGAGAGAGAGAGAGAGAGAGAGAGAGAGAAATGGTATTGGTAAGGAATTGATCTAAATATCTTTCTTTAGATGGATAAAAGAAAAGAATAATCAACGAAATTTAATCATAAGATTATTCCTTTTTCTGGACATTAGAAAAAAAAATCTCACTGACATACCAAATTTTAAAAATTCTTTCACAAAATCGAACCGGTCCAAAAATTTTACGATTTATTCCTCCCGGGCATCTGGTTCTTTGAAAGTCCCCTTCTCCCCCCCCCCCCCCACTACCTTCCTCCCTTCTGTCCCCTCTGGTCACCAGCACGCGGCGAGGGCACGCGTCTGTTGGCACGTGTGTGGCACCGCACGCGCGTGTGGGGGGAAAGGAGGAGGAGGAGGAGGAGGAGGAGGAGGAAGGGAGAGGGGAAGGGAAGGAGGAGGATGGAGGAGGGGAGGGGAGAGGGGAGGGTGGGGGGAAAGGAAGAGAAGGTTGTGGGGGGGCAGTGGTCAGTGCCGCGGTCAAGGGGTGCCAAGTGGGCCATAAACATCTACATCTTTTTTTATTAACTTGGATTATGTGAAGACGTTTTTAATACCCTCACACCTTCCTTTTTTTTCTCTCTCTTCGACTTTTAAAAGAATTTTTCCATTTCAGAAACGGATAAATAAAAAAGTGCCAAAATGTAATAGCGAGTTTGAAGATATATCGAGGAGCGGGAGATGGCACTCTCGCGGGGCGGTTTGGCACTAACAGTGAATGATGCCCCAAACTGCCACACTTCCTCAGAGGGGACACATTACATCACCATTGAAAATAAATAGATAAATAAGAGAGAAAGATATAGATAAATAGATAGATAGAGAGATAAATAGATAGATAGAGGTGGGGGTGAAGGAGAGAGAGGGGGGTTGAGGAGAGAGAGAGAGAGAGAGAGAGAGAGAGAGAGAGAGAGAGAGAGAGAGAGAGAGAGAGAGAGAGAGAGAGAGAAAGAAAGAAAGAGAAAGAGGTGGAGGAGAGAGAGAAAGAGGTGGAGGAGAGAAAGAAAGAGGTGGAGGAGAGAGAGAGAGAGCGAGAGAGAGAGAAACAGAGAGAAACACACACACACACACACACAGAGAGAGAGAGAGAGAGAGAGAGAGAGAGAGAGAGAAACACAGAGAGAGAAACAGAAAGAGAGAGAGAGAGAAAAACTAACAAGAGAGAGAGAGAAACAGAAAGAGAGAAAGAGAAACTAACAAGAGAGACAGACAACCCAAGAAAACCGAGAGCAGAAATCGAGCGAGGAAATCCGCGTTGGACAACAAGAGGCCATAAATCTCCAGCGGTCACCCCGAGAGGCACTGTGACAGCCGACACGTGGCTCTGAGGACGCGCGTGCCACGTGTCCCCTGGCTGACCTCTGACCTTTCCTCAATCACCTCTTCACTCCAGGGACACTCGCTCACCGCAGGGGAGGATGGGAGAAAGGGGAGAAGAGGAGGAGGAAGAGGAGGAGGAAGAAGGGGGGGGGGGAGGAAGGAAGATGGAGGGGTGCGAGGTTTAGTGGGGGGGGGGATGAGGAGAGGAGATGATGAGGAGATAGAGAGAGAGAAAAAAAAATAGGAGAGAAAAAGATACTAAGAGAGACAGAGTGAAAGAGAGAGAGAGAGAGAGAGAGAGAGAGAGAGAGAGAGAGAGAGAGAGAGAGAGAGAGAGAGAGAGAGAGAGAGAGAGAGAGAGAGAGAGAGAGAGAAAGAGAAAGAAAAAGAGAGAGACAGAGAGAGAGAAAGAGAGAGCTAGGCAGAGAGAAAGATATGTTAGATTTACGTTGCGTTATGTATTTAGATCATAAACAAACCAAAGAATTAATGAAAAAAAAATGAAAATAAATATAATAAATATATCAACATGCATTCTACCAAATAAAAATAGATAAAAAAAGAGATTTTTGTGAAAAGATAAGAGAAGATTGGCATATACCACATGCAGATAAGGGAATAGATACATCAACCAATAGATAGAGATATAGATAGATAATTTTAAATAAGATCAATGAAAAGAGTGAAATTTGATAAGTAAATAGACAAATACATATACAAACAAATAATTAAAATAATCAAACAAGAAAAGCAAATCAACAAAATCATACATTGACACAAACAAACAAATACATTCCCAACCAAGCAAACAAAACCAAGAAAATAAAGAACAAAAAAACATACACAAAGAAAAGAAACTGACCCAGCAAAAAAAAACAAGTAAAGAAAAACAAACACACAAACAGACCTGATGAAACAAATAAACAAACAGAACACAGACAAATCCAAGAAAATAAACAAGTAAAATAAAGCACACACAAAATAAATACAAGTAAAAAACAAAAACATCAAATAAACAATATAAGCAAGCAAATAAACAATACAAGCAAACAAACAAACAAGTAAAACAAACAAACAAGTAAAACAAACAAACAAGACAACCACAAGCACACCAAACAAAACAAAACAAAGAAAACAAACAAAACAGAACAAAACAAAACAAGGAAAACAAACACACCAAACAAAACAAAACAAAACAAAATCAAACAAAACAAACACCCCAAACAAAAACAAACACAAACAAACACCCCAAACAAACAGAACAAAAAAAACACCCCAAACAAACAAAAACAAAACACCACCATACAAACAAAAATAAAACACACCAAACAAACACAAACAAAACAAACTCAAACAAAGCAAATTCAAACAAAACAAAACAAGCAAAAAAAAAAAAACAAAAAAACAAACACAAACAAACACCCCAAACAAACAAACAAACAACCCCCCCCAACCAAGCCAAACCCCCCGAATATCGATCGACCGGCTCTGCTTCTCCCGGCGCTATCACACGAGAAATCAAATTAATATAAATTCTCCGCCTCCCCCACCACGTCAAGATAGATTTATTCCTCGCCAAATGACAGGTCTGTCTAATTACGTAATAAAACATAATGGCACACAAATTCATAAGATTGCTTATAATTATTTTATAACTCGCCGGCTATTTGGATTTCTGCTGTCCCCTATGGGAGGTCGGTGCTGTGTAATTAAAAGAGTTTTTTTTTATGAAATCTATCGCTTTTGGGGAATTTTCGTTTAAGGGACTGTTTGCTTATTGTTTTTTTGTTTTGTTTGTTTTTGTTTTGTTTTGGGTTTTGGTTTTTGTGGGGTGGGTGTGTCGTTGCCTTATTTTTTCTCTTTATTTATTATTTTTTTTTCTTTCTCTAACTTTCTTTCTTTCTCTTTCTCTATCTATCTCTCTCTTTCCCTATCTTTTTATCTCTTTTTTTGTTTACTTTTGGTCTTTGATCTTTCTCTCTCTTTCTCCCTTCCCCCCATCTTTTTTTTTCTGACTTTCGGTTGTCTCTCTTCTTTCTCTCTCTCTCTCACTCCCTCTCTCTCTCTTTCTCTCTCCCATTCTCTCTCTCTCTCTCTCTCTCTCTCTCTCTCTCTCTCTCTTTCTCTCTCCCATTCTCTCTCTCTCTCTCTCTCTCTCTCTCTCTCTCTCTCTCTCTCTCTCTCTCTTTTTTTCCTTCCCCTCTCCCTTTCTTCCCTTCGCTCTTTCTTTCTTTCTTTCGGTTCTTTTCTCTTTCTTTTTCTCCTCCTCTTCTCTCTCTCTACTGTCTGCACTCTCCTATCACTCTTTCTCTTTCTCTCTCTCTCTCTCTCCTCGACTCTCTCTCCCCCAGGCTATCTCTCTCTCTTCTCTCTCTCTCCTCGGTCTGCGCTCTCTTTCTTCTCTTTCTCTCTCCCATTTTCTCTCTCTCTCTCTCTCTCTCTATCTCTCTCTCCCTTCTCTCCCCTCTTTCTCCCCCTCTCATCTCTCTCGCAACTCTCTCCGTTCTCTCTCCTCTCTCTCCTCTCCGTCGTCTCTTCTCTTTCCTCGAGATCTATCTATCTATCTATCTATCTATCTACTTCGCTA
>NW_028234423.1:33432832-33450586 GCF_977035675.1 Penaeus japonicus | reverse complement strand
GGAAGGGGGAGAGGGAGAGGAGGAGGGGGGAGGGTGGGGGATCATTCTCATGCTCATTAATTGAAGCTGTAATTGTCCCTCCGGTAATGAAACCATTGCTCGTTAATGAAGTGACAAGATGCTCTCGCAATTATGAACTTCCATCATTAATATCTTCATCATTATTCACCATCAGTTATCATCTTCATCACCATTACCATCACCATTATTTGTTCTATTATCATTGTCATCATCATTACCGCCATCATCACTATCGTTATGATCTTATTATAGTGACTATCACTGTAACAGCACCATAACTTAAACCACAATTGCCATCATCACATCACCATAACCACAACTATCACCATTACTACCATTACCACTCCCCCCCTTCACCATAACCACCATCACATCACAACCACCATCACATCACCATAAACCCCACTTATGTCATCACCATAACCGCCATCGCTACAACCATCATCACCACAACCACCATTAACACCATCAAATCACCATAACCACGATTACCACTACCCCATCACCAACACTACCATCACATCACCATGAACACCATAACCACTACCCCATCAACAAAACCACCATCACATCACCATAACCACCATCATAACTACCTCATCACCATAAACACCATCACCACTACCTCATCACCATAAACCCCACTTATCCCATCACCATCACCACCATCACCTCACCATAACCACCATCATCACTACCTCATCACCATAAACACCATCACCACTACCCCATCACCAACACCATCATCACATCACCTCACCATAAACACCATAACCACCATCACCTAGCAAGCACCCTTCCCGTGAGCCGTTGCCAAATGTCACCGCAAGATAATGATTATGATTCAGAGGCTGATACAAAATTGATCAGCTAATCTTACCAATCAGCAGTGTTCTTGATGTGATTAGATGTGTGTTTGTTTGTTATGATTGTCATGTCTTTGCTAATCTTTCCAATCAGCAGTGTTCTTGATGTGATTAGATGTTTGTTTGTTTGTTATGATTGTCATGTCTTTGCTAATCTTTCCAATCAACAGTGTTCTTGATATGATTAGATGTTTGTTTGTTTGTTATATGATGTCAAGTCATTATAATCTTTCCATTCAGCAGTGTTCTTGATGTGATTAGATGTGTGTTTGTTTGTTATGTTTGTTATGTCTTTGCTAATCTTCTTAATCAACAGTGTTGTTGATGTGATTAGATGTGTGTTTGTTTGTTATGTTTGTTATGTCTTTGCTAATCTTTCCAATCAACAGTGTTCTTGATGTGATTAGATGTTTGTTTGTTTGTTATGATTGTTATGTCTTTGCTAATCTTTCCAATCAACAGTGTTCTTGATGTGATTTGATGTGTTTTTGTTTGTTATGTTTGTTATGTCTTTGCTAATCTTCTTAATCAACAGTGTTGTTGATGTGATTAGATGTGTGTTTGTTTGTTATGATTGTCATGTCTTTGCTAATCTTTCCAATCAACAGTGTTCTTGATGTGATTAGATGTTTGTTTGTTTGTTATGTTTGTCATGTCTTTGCTAATCTTTCCAATCAACAGTGTTCTTGATGTGATTAGATGTTTGTTTGTTTGTTATGTTTGTTATGTCTTTGCTAATCTTCTTAATCAAGAGTGTTGTTGATGTGATTAGATGTGTGTTTGTTTGTTATGATTGTCATGTCTTTGTTAATCTTCTTAATCAACAGTGTTCTTGATGTGATTAGATGTGTGTTTGTTTTTTATGTTTGTTATGCCTTTGCTAATCTTCTTAATCAACAGTGTTCTTGATGTGATTAGATGTTTGTTTGTTTGTTATGATTGTTATGTCTTTGCTAATCTTTCCAATCAACAGTGTTCTTGATGTGATTTGATGTGTTTTTGTTTGTTATGTTTGTTATGCCTTTGCTAATCTTTCCAATCAACAGTGTTCTTGATGTGATTAGATGTGTGTTTGTTTGTTATGTTTGTTATGTCTTTGCTAATCTTTCCAATCAACAGTGTTGTTGATGTGATTAGATGTTTGTTTGTTTGTTATGTTTGTTATGTCTTTGTTAATCTTTCCAATCAACAGTGTTCTTGATGTGATTAGATGTTTGTTTGTTTGTTATATTTGTTATATCTTTGCTAATCTTTCCAATCAACAGTGTTGTTGATGTGATTAGATGTGTGTTTGTTTGTTATGTTTGTTATGTCTTTGGGATTGTGATTAGGTCGATGGTGTTGATTGGGGTTTTGAAGATGGGGATGAGGGTGAGGGTAATGATGATAATGGTGGTAATCATAATGGTGATGGTGATATTAATGATGGTGATATTGATAATGCTGATAATAATGATGATGAAGATGATGATATCAAGGAATGATTTATTTCCTGTTTCTTTCTCTTTCTCTATATCTCTCTTTTTCTCTGTCTATCTGTCTCTCTCTATATCAATCTATATTTCTCTCTCAATCTCTATCTCTTTCTGACTCTCTCTCTCTCTCTCTCTCTCTCTCTCTCTCTCTCTCTCTCTGCCCCCCCTCTCTCTCTTCTCTCTTTCTCGCTCCCTTTCTTTCCCTTCTCTCTCTCTCTATCTCTTTCTTCCCTTCCCTTCCCCCCCCCCACTCCTCTCTCCCTCCCCCTCCATCCTCTCTTCCTACTTTCTCCCTCTCCCTCCCTCCCTCCCTCGCTCCCCGTACTAACCTTACTCTTGCCCCCTGCACCCTCTTCCCCCCCCCCCCTCCCCTCCCAAACACTTAGGGACCTCGGGATAGTTATCGTCGCGTGATCTCTCTCTCTCTCTCGCTCTCTCTCTCTCTCTCTCTCGCTCTCGCTCTCTCTCTCTCTCTCTTCATCTCTCTTTGTTTCGCTTTCTCTCTTATTCTCTCTTTCTTTCTCTCTCTTTCTTTCTCTCTCTCTCTCTCTCTCTCTCTCTCTCTCTCTCTCTCTCTCTCTCTCTCTCTCTCTCTCTCTCTCCATCTCTCTTTGTTTCGCTTTCTCTCTTATTCTCTCTTTCTTTCTCTCTCTTTCTTTTCACCTCTTCTCTCTCTCTCTTACCACTCTCTCTCTCTCTCTCTCTCTCTCTCTTCCTCTTTATTTCGCTTTCTCTCTCACCCTCTCTCTCCTTCTCTTTTTTTTTCTCTCTCTCCCTCTCTCTCTCTCTCCCTCCCTCCCTCCCTCCCTCCCTCCCTCCCTCCCTCTCTCTCTCTCTTTCTCTCTCGCTCCCTCTCTGTCTCTCCTCAACCCGCCTCTCCCCCCGGCCCATTCGATCGTCATTTGTTTGTGATCACTCGTCGACTGGTGGGATGGGGTCATCGTCAAGAGGGGGGGAGGGGGGTTGGGTGAGGGTCAGCGGATGAAGGGGAAGGGTGGGAAAAGGAGAAGGGAGGGAGGGAGGGGGGGAGGGGGGAAAAGGAGGAGGGAGGGGGTGGGGAGGGAGGGGAGGGGAAGGGGAGGATGGGAGAGTGGAGGGTGGGGAGGGAAGGAGGGAAGGAGGGGAGGGGAAGGGGAGGAGGGGGGAAAATGAGGAGGGAGGAGAGGGGAGGGGAGGAAGGGAAGGAGAGGGAGGGGAGACGGGAGGGGAAGGGAGGATGGGAGGAGAGGCTGGGAGAGTGAGAAGGGAGGAGGGGATGGGAGGAGAGGGGAGGATGGGAGGGGAGGAGGGTGAAGATGGACAAGGAGTTGGGAGTTCGAGGGGAGTGGTTAAGGGGCGGGGAGGGACGAACACGAAGATGGAGGGTAGATGGAGGGTTTAAGAGGGGAAGGAAGAAGTTACGGGATGAGCGAGAGTGAGAGAAAGAGAGCAAGGGAGACGTGAGGGGAAATAAGGAGGAGGTGGGGTGGGAGGAGAGGGGGGGGGGCAACGAGAAGGGGGGAGATATATAAAGAGCGAGAGAGGGGGGGGGTAGACCGAGAGGGGGAGAGATATATAAAGAGCGTTTATAGAAGGGGGAAAAGGGGATGGGAAAGGAGGAGGAGGGAGGAAGGAGCGGGGATAGGAGGAGGAGGAGGAGGAGAAGGAGGAGGGGAGATGGAAGAATATGGAGAAGGAAAGGAAAGAGAGAAAGGAAGAAAAGAAAGAAGGAGAAGAAAGAAGAGGAAAAAAGAGAAAGAAAATAGAGCAAAAAAAAAGAAAGCGCAGACAAAAAGAGATCGCGAGAAGGAGAAGGTAGGAGGGAGGGAGACAGGAGAAAGGAAGAGGAAGAAGGAGAAAGGAAGAGGAAGGAGGAGAAAGAAGGAACCTCACCATCAACACCATCAAAACCACACCCCAACACCATCAAAACCACACCCCAACACCATCAAAACCACACCCCAACACCATCAAAACCACACCACACCCCCAACACCATCAAAACCACACCCTCAACACCATCAAAACCACACCATCAAAACCACACCACACCATAACACCATCAAAACCACACCACACCATAACACCATCAAAACCACACCCTCAACACCATCAAAACCACACCCTCAACACCATAAAAAACCACACCATAACACCATCAAAACCACACCATCAAAACCACGCCACACCATCAACACCATCAAAACCACGCCACACCCTCAACACCATCAAAACCACACCATCAAAACCACACCATCAAAACCACACCACACCACAACACTATCAAAACATCATCACAACACCATCAAAACCACACCACACCATAACACCATCAAAACCACACCCCAACACCATAACACCATCAAAACCACACCACACCACACCACAACACCATCAAAACCACACCACACCATAACACCATCAAAACCACACCACACCATAACACCATCAAAACCACACCACACCATAACACCATCAAAACCACACCACACCATAACACCATCAAAACATCACCATCAACACCATCAAAACCCTAGCATCCTCATCTCACCACAAACAATGCCACAAGAGCAAAGTATATTTTTGGCAACATCTTATTATCATCACAGTCATACTGATCTTACTTGTCTGGTAACACTGACTCCTTACCCCGGGGGTGGGGGGTGGGGTGGGTGGGGGGGGAGGGTTGGTGGAAGCTTGGGTGGTGGAGATGAGAATAAAAGAAAGAGGAAACAAATAGACATGGATAAGCAGATATATATAGACAGATGGAAAGAATGGAATTGAATTCAGAGTTCGATAGACGAATTAGTAGAAAGACTGATAGATAGATAGATAGATAGATAGATAGATAGATAGATAGGTAGATAGATAGATAGATAGATAAATAGACAGATAGTTGAATAGACATATAAATAGACGGATAGGAAGATAGATAGATAGACAGATAGATAGATAGGCATATAAATAGATAAATAGATAGATAGATAGATAGATAGATAGATAGATAGAGGTAGATAGATAGATAGATAGATAGAGGGAGAGAGAGAGAGAGAGAGAGAGAGAGAGAGAGAGAGAGAGAGAGAGAGAGAGAGAGAGAGAGAGAGAGAGAGACTCAGACAGACAGACTTACAAACAAAGAGATAGATACTCAGACAATAGATAAATAAACGGATAGACAGATGGTTAGATTCGACAGACAAATAAATATATAGATAGATCAAAAAGATAACCAGACAGATAAGATAGATAGATACATATACAAATAGCTATAAAGAGAGGTAGATCGATAGACAGAAAGACAGACAGACAGATAGACAGATAGTCATATACTTAAGCAGATTATTAGGGACACAGGCAAACAAACAAAGCAATTATTATAAAGGGACTTAATAAAATACGTATGGAATTGATAGGCATTATAAAAAGAAATATCAAAATAATAGGGAAATAAGCTTGGATAGATAGATAGATAGATAAATAGATAGATAGATAGGATGACAGATAGATACACAGATGGAAAGATAGATACGTATGTAAACAGGCAGACAGACAGACAGAGTGATAGACAGAGACAGACAAACAGACAAACAGACAGAGGGACTGACAAACAGACAGACAGACAGTGGGACGTACAGAAAGACAGACGAAATAGTAAAAGCAAAAGATAACAAAAACAAAAAGCTAAACCTCGGAACACATTCGGAGGCGATGAGAGAGAAAGAGGGAGAGAAAGAGAGAGGGTGTCAAGCGAAAGAGGGAGAGAAAGAGAGTTGGTGGCGGGCGAAAGAGGGAGAGAAAGAGAGTTGGTGGCGGGCGAAAGAGGGAGAGAAAGAGAGTTGGTGGCGGGCGAAAGAGGGAGAGAAAGAGAGGAGATAAAGAGAGAGGGTAGCGGGCGAAAGAGGAAGCGAAAGAGAGAGGGAGAGAAAGAGAGAGGGTGGCGGGCGAAAGAAAGAGAGAGAGAGAAAGAGAGAGAGAGAGAAAGAGAGAAGGTGACGGGCGAAAGAGGGAGAGAAAGAGGGAGCGAAAGAAAGAGAGAGAGTGAGAAAGAGAGAGGGTGTCGAGCGAAAGAGGGAGAGATTGAGAGAAAGAGAGAGGGTGGCGTGCGAAAGAGGGAGAGAAAGAGACAGGGTAACGGGCGAAAGAGGAAGCAAAAGAGAGAGAGCGAGAGAGAGAGAGAGAGAGAGAGAACGAGAGAGAGAGAGAGAGAGAGAGAAGAGAAGAGAGATGACGAGAGAGAGAGAGAGAGAGAGAAGGAACGAAAGAGAGAGAGATTGAGAGAAAGAGAGAGGGTGGCGTGCGGGCGGGCGGGCGGGCGAGGGAGGAGACACAGTCACATGTACAGCTTGTCATAAAGGCAATTAATGACACACCACAGACTCGCAGGCACCATGTGGTCATCTCGCTCTCGAGGTCTTGGTCACATGCGTATCTTGGTCTGCTCTTGTTTTGTTGTTGTTGTTTTTGTTTGTTTTGTTTTTAGCTTTGTTTGTTTTATTTGTTGTTGATTTTGTGGGTTTTGGGGTTATCTTAGCTTTGTTTGTTTTATTTGTTGTTGTTTTTGTGGGTTTTGGGGTTTCTTAGCTTTGTTTGTTTTATTTGTTGTTGTTTTTGTGGGTTTTGGGGTTATCTTAGCTTTGTTTGTTTTATTTGTTGTTGTTTTTGTGGGTTTTGGGGTTTCTTAGCTCGTTTTGTTTTGTTGTTTATTTGTTGTTGTTTTTTGTGGGTATTTGGGGGTTTTTAGCTTTGTTTGTTATAGTTTGTTGGTTTGTTGTTTGTGTGGTTTTTTTTTTTTTTTTTATAGCTTTGTTTGTTTTTTTATATTGTTGTTTTGTTTTTGTGGGTTTTGGGGTTTTCTTAGCTTTGTTTGTTTTATTTGTTGTTGTTTTTGTGGGTTTTGGGGTTTCTTAGCTTTGTTTGTTTTATTTGTTGTTGTTTTTGTGGGTTTTGGGGTTTCTTAGCTTTGTTTGTTTTATTTGTTGTTGTTTTTGTGGGTTTTGGGGTTTCTTAGCTTTGTTTGTTTTATTTGTTGTTGTTTTGTTTTATGTGTGTGATCGCTTTTTTTTTGGGGGGAGGGGGAGGGGGGGGGGAATTTCGATCTCTCTTTTCCGTTTTTTTTTCTCTTTTTTTGTATTTGTTTTAAATATTTTTTGTTTGTTTGTTTCACAGAGGATCGTATTTTTTTGTTTTTGTTTTTCTCTTTTGCTGTTTTGTTGTATTTGTTTTACGCTTGTTTTCGCTTTCTCTTCGTCATTCTCTGTTATTTATTAGTTATTAGTTTATATTTATCTTCCGTTTCTTTTATCTCTTGTTTTATGTTTTCTAAATTATCGTGTTTTTTTTGTTGTTGTTTTTTCATTTTCTCTCTGTGGGGATGGTATTAATGGTATTGATGGTGATGGTATTGTGGGGATGTTAGGTTGAATATAGTGATTGGGGGAATATTGATGGTGATGGTGATGGTAATTGTAATGATGATGATGGTAATGATGGTAATGACAGTGATAATGGTAATATCACTGATAATGATAATAATAATGGTAATATCATGGTAATAATGACAGTGATAGTGATGATAATAATAATGGCATAATGATAATAATAATGATGATGATAATGATGGTACAATGATAATGATAATGATGATAATAATGATAATAATAATGATCATAATAATAATAATGGAGATAATAATGATAATGATAATGATGATAATAATGATAATAATAATGATCATAATAATAATAATGGAGATAATAATGATAATGATAATGATATAATGATAACGATACAAATATTACTAATAATGATTATAGAACTGGTCACGATATCTGTCATCCGTAAGTTTCTGGTAAAAGTAACCCTTATCGCACAATGCTATAGAGATGAGAATGGCGTGTTCTCGTAATCAAGTAGGCAATACCGAGGCAAGCCACGTACAGTATCTTATTCTCGGTGGGGGTGGCGGGGGGTAGCTGGGGGGTAGCTGGGGGGGGGGGCGATTGGAGGAGGAAGGGAGAAGTAGAGAAATGAAGAGAGAGAGAGAGAGAGAGAGAGAGAGAGAGAGAGAGAGAGAGAGAGAGAGAGAGAGAGAGAGAGAGGGAGAGAGACGAGATGAGAGAGGAGAGAGAGAGGTCAGACGAGAGGAGTGGCGAGAGAAAGAGAGAGAGAGACAGCGGTGACAGAGAGAGAGAGAGAGAGAGAGGAGACAGAGAGTAGAGAGAGAGAGACGAGGGACGACGAGAGAGAGAGCGAGAGGACTGCGGACGGTTCTGAGAGTGACCCGGAGAGAGAGAGGAGAAGGGAGAGGACGAGGGAGAGAGGAGAGAGCGGAAGAGGAAATGAGAGGAGAGAGGGACAGAGTGGAGACGGAGAGGGAGGACGGAGGAGAGGAGAGGCGCCAGAGCAGAGAGAGAGAGGGAGCGAGGAGAGCAGAGAGAGAGAGAGAGCAGAGCGAGGAGGGAGGCAGAGAGAGCAGAGAGAGAGAGAGCAGAGAGAGAGAGGAAAAGAGAGAAAGAGAGGAGGGAAGAGCAGAGAGAGAAAGAGAGGAAAAGAAAAGAGAGAGGGGAGGGGAGGACGAGAGAGGAGAGAGAGAGGGAGGACGAGAGCGGGAGCGACAGAGAGAGAGAGAGAGCGAGAAGAGGAGAGAGAGAGCGCACGAGAGAGAGAGAGAGCGGAGAGAGCGGCGAGCGCGCGGGCGCGCGAGAGAGCGAGAGAGACCGAGGAGCGAGGCGAGAGCGTAGAGCCAGAGAGAGAGATGAGCGCGCGCGCGAGGTGAGGCGAGAGATGCGGAGCGAGAGAGGCGGTGAGAGATGCGAGGGGAGCTGGCGAGATAGGGCGGCGCGAGAGGCGAGATGAGAGAGGGGGGGGGTGGAGGGGGGGGAGAGCGGTAGTGCGGCCCGCGGATGGGGGGGGGAGAGGGATGAGAGAGAGGAGATGAGAGAACGAGAAGCAGAGACGAGAGAGAGACAAAGAGAGCGGAGGAGAAGAGAGAAAGAGGAGAAAGTGAGCGACGAGAGAGAGAGAGAGAAGGGAGAGCGAGAGCGAGAGAGGAGAGCGAGCGAGAGGAGAGAGAGTAGAGAGGAGACGAGAAGAGAGGAGGAGAGACGAGCGAGAGGGAGAGAGCGTGGAGGGAGGAGGGAGACGTGAGAGCGAGGGAGAGAGAGAGAGAGAGAGCAGCAGAGAGAGGGAGAGAGAAGCCGGAGGAGAGAGAGGAGGACTGGATGGAGGCGGAGATGGAGCGAGGAGAGGGAGAGGGGTGTGAGAGAGGAGGGAGAGAAGAGAGAGAGAGGAGAGAGGACGAGAGGTGAGCGGAGGAGACGGAGAGGGGAGAGGGAGGAGCGGAGAGAGGGGACGACGATGGGCGAGGGGAGAGCTGAGGGGTGAGGACGGAAGAGAGAGGAGAAGGAGAGAGAGAGGAGCGAGAGGGAGAGAAGTAAGAGGAGAGGAGAGGAGCGAGAAGAGACGGAGGAGAGGAAGAGTAGATGTGAGAGATGAGGAGAGTGGAGAGCGAGAGGAGGAGAGAGGGAGAGAGAGGACAGAGGAGGAGAGAGACCGGAGGAGAGAGGAGAGAGGAGACTGGAGGAGAGAGGAGAGAGACGAAGGAGAGATGGAGAGACGAGAGGGAGGGGAGAGGAGAGGGGGAGCAGAGGAGAGAGGCGGGAGAGGGCGAGGAGAGGAGAGGCGAGAGAGACGAAGAGAGCGGAGGTGAGAGAGAGAGGGAGAGCGAGGAGAGAGAGGAGGGAGAGAGAGGGCAGAAAGAGGAGAGAGAGAGAGGAGAGAGCGAGAGGGAGAGAGAGCAGAGAGAGGAAAGAGAGATAGAGAGAGAGGAAGAGAGGAGTGAGAGAGGAGAGAGGAGAGGAAGAGAGGGGAGAGAGAGAGATCAGAGGGAGCAGAGAGAGAGAAGAGTGACGTGAGAGGTGAGACGAGAGAGGAGGAAGAGGAGAGAGAGGTATGAGAGGGAGGAGAGACGGGGAGAGAGGGAACGAGAGAGAGAAAGAGGAGAGGAGAGGAGAGACGAGAGCGAGGGAGTGAGGGATGACGGGATGGAGAGGAGTGACAGATGGGAGAGAGGAGAGACGAGAGGAGGGAGAGAGAGAGAGAGAGGGGAGAGGAGGGAGGAAGATGAGAGACGGCGAGGCCGAGGACGAGAGTGATCGAGAGCGGCGAAGGTTGGGGTGAGGGAGAGAGAGGGGAAGATGCATGGAGGAGAAGAGACGGGACGAGCAGAGATGTGAGAGAGGAGAGTTGGAGGAGGAGAACGGTCGTGCGTGTGTTGAGGAGAGAGGGTAGAGAGAGAGAGACGAGGATCGGGAGGAGAGAGATGTAGAGGAGAGCGACCCGGACGATGTGTTGTAGAGTGAGCGAGGGGGAGGAGAGAGGTGAGAGCAGGAGGAGAGGAGGGGGAGAGAGACGACGTAGGATGAGAAGGCAGGGAAGATGAGCACGAGAGAGAGAGAGAGAGAGCCGAGAGAAGGGGGAGCAGAGAGAGAGAGGAGAGAGAGAGCCAGAGAGATGGAGAGGCAGCGAGAGAGAGAGGAAGAGGAGAGGGGAGAGAGAGAGGAGAGGAGAAGAGAGCAAGGAGAGGAGAGAGGAGAAGGCGAGAGAGAGTGGGAGAGAGGAGGGAATGAGAGGAGACGGAGGAGAGAGCGAGCTTGTGAGAGAGAGAGGAGAGAGGGGTATAATGAGGAGGAGAGCGGATGAGAGAGGAGGAGAGGAGAGAGCGAGAGAGACGAAAGAGAGAGAGAGAGACGAAGAAGAGCGAGAAAGAGCGAGAGGAAAAGAGAGTGAACAGAGATGAGGAGAGGAGAGGGGAGGAGGGCATGAGAGGAGGGAGAGAGAGGAAGAGACGGGGGAGAGAGGGAGAGCGAGGCAGGAGAGATGAGAGGAGAGAGAGAGGAGGAGAGATGGAGGATGGAGAGAGAGAAGGGAGGGAGCAGAGGAGAGCGCGAGAGAGAGGGCGGAGAGAGAGACGAGAGAGAGGAGAGGAGAGGAGAGACGAGATGAAGGAAGGGCAGGATGAGAGAGAGAGAGTAGAGGAGAGAGAGAGAGAGAGAGAGAGGAGAGGAGATGAGGAGAGGGAAAGAGGAGAGGTGTTTGAGGAAGAGGAGACGAGAGAATGAGAGAGAGAGAGAGAGAGAGATGCAGGATGAGGAGACGAGAGAGGAGAGGGAGAAGAGAGAGGAGAGACGGCGAGAGAAAAGAGGGAGGAGAGGAGAGAGGAGAGGAGAGTTAGAGATGGAGAGAGAGAGAGACGAGAGAGAGGAGAGAGAGAGAGGGAAGAGAGGAGAAAGAGAGTTGGATGAGAGAAGAGGGGGGGGGGGGGGGAAGGGAGAGAGAGAGAGAGAGCGATGAGAGAGACGAGAGGAGAGAGTAGGAAGAGGAGCGAGAGAGTGAGGGCCCCCCGACCCGCCCCACCCCCCCCCCCCCCCTGATGAGAGAGAAGGAGGAGAGAGAGAGAGCAGCGCGAGAGGAGAGGAGAAGAGAGGGAGGAGAGAGAGAGGGAGAGAGAGCGAGAGAGGGAGAGGGAGAGAGAGAGCGAAGATGAGAGAGAGGAAGATGAGACGAGTGAGGAGAGGCGGAGGGAAGAGAGGAGTGAGAGAGGTGAGAGAGAGAGAGGAGAGAGAGATGAGAGGATGGAGATGGAGAGAGAGAGAGAGGACGGCAGAATGAAGAGAGGAGAGGAGAGGGAGGGATGGAGGGAGGAGAGAGAGAGTGAGGGAGAGGGAGAAGAGGAGAGAAGTGAGAGAGAGAGAGAGGAGAGAGGAGAGTGATGCCGGAGAGAGAGGAAGAGGAAGAGAGACGAGAGACCGAGAGAGAGGATGGGGAGAGAAGAGTGAGAGAGGCGGAGAGAGAGAGAGAGGAGAGAGAAGGCAGGAGAGAGATGAGGAGGGAGAGGATGAGTAGGAGGAGAGAGGAGGAGGGAGAGGAGTGAGGGAGAGAGGGAGGGAGAGTGGAGAGAGGAGAGAGAGGGTGAGCGGAGCGGGGAGAGAGGAGAGGAGGGTAGGAGAGAGGGAGGAGAGAGAGAGAGAGAGGAGAAGCGAGAAGAGACGAGGAGAGCAGAGAGGAGAGTGAGAATCGAGACGAGAGAGCGAGGGAGAGAAGAGAGGGAGCGAGGGAGAAGGGGCAGAGAAAGAGGGATGGATGAGATTGAGAGAGTGAGAAGAGAGCTGAGAGGAGAGGTGGGAGAGAGAGGTGAGAGCAGAGAGAGGAGGGGGAAGAGAGAAGACGAGAGAGAGAGAGGGGAGAGCGGAGCAGAGGAAAGGTGAGGAGAGAGCGAATGAGGGGAGAGAGAGAGACGAGAGAGAGGAGACAGCGAGGAGAGACGGAGAGAGGAGAGAGAGAGATGGAGAAAGAGGAGGAGAGAGAGAAGAGAAGGATGGGAGGAGAGGAGAGGAGATGACAGAGAGAGGAGAGAGAGAGAGGAGAGAGGAGGTGGGAGAGAGGGAGGACGAGCGGGGGTGAGAGGGGGAGAGAGAGAGATAAGAGAGAGAGAGACGAGAGAGAGAGACGGGAGAGGAGAGAGGGAGACCAGGGGGAGAGAGAGGTTTTAGAGAGCAGAGATTGAGAGGGAGAGAGGACGGGAGGGGAGAGAGAGAGAGAGACAGAGAGTAGAGAGAGAGTGAGAGAGAGGAGAGAGAGGAGAGGAGAGAGAGAGAGAGAGAGAGAGAGGGAGAGAGGGAGAGAGAGAGAAGAGTAGAAAGGAGAGAGGAGAGAGAGGAGAGAGAAGAGAAGGGAGAGAGACGAGAGAGAAGAGACAGAGAGAGATGAGGAGAGAGAGACGGAGAGAGAGAGAGAGAGAGGAGGAGGGGAGGGGAGAGAGAGGATGAGAGAGGAAAGGAGACAGTGAGGGAGGGGAGAGAAGGAAGAGAGAGAGAGAGAGAGGAGGAAGTGAGAGGAGAGGAGGAGGAGGGAGGAGTGAGAGATGGAGAGATCGAGCGAGATGAGAGAGAGATGAGAGAGAGAGAGAGAGAGGACTGAAGAGGGGTGAGGGCGAGAGGAGGAGAGGAGGATTGGAGAAGAAAAGAGAGATGAGACAAGGGGAAAAGAAAATCATGAGAATCGATGTTTTTTTTTTTATAAATTTATAAATTAAAATTGGGAAAATACAAATACAGATAAGGAAAATAAGAATTAAATATCTGTATCTATATCTATATATTATACTATATATATAAATATATATTCTGTATATATATGTACATATATACATATATATATATAAATATATATTAATCTACTACTATATAATATTATATCTATATATTTTAATATTAATCTATACTATATATATATATATATATATATATATATATATACATTTATATATATATTTATATATACTATATATTTATATATATATTAATATATATATATGTATATATATATATAATATATATCTATATAAATATATCTATATATATGTATATATTATCTTACTATACATACCTACTATATATAAATATAAATATATATAATATCTGTCCACACACACCCAAACACACCACCCCAACACCCCCAACCCACACCACCCACACACACCACACACAACCCCTACACACACACACACACTATATATATATATATCAATATATTATATATCTATATATATAAATTATAGAGGGGGCAGCGAAGGGGGAGGGCAAGAGGGAGGGGGAAGAGGCGAGAGGGTGAGGGGACGAGGAAGGGGGGAGAGCGGGTGCGGGGGAGCGCGGGAAGAGCGGGGGAGGGGGAGGGCGGAAGGGGGTAGGGCGAAACAACACAGGAAGAGGGGGCCGGGGGAGCGCGGGCCGGGGCAAGGGGAGAGAGGGAGGGGAGAGAGGGAGAGAGGGAAGGGGGGTGAAGGGAGAGGGGAAAGAGGGGAGAGAGGAGAGAGGGAGAGGGGGAGAGAGGGGGAAGGGGGGAGGGGGAGAGAGGGGAGAGAGAGGAAGAGAGGGAGGGAGAGCGGGAGAGCGGGTGCTCGGGCGGCCGCGGGGGCGGGCTCGCTTGGAGCCGTAGCGAGGGCGCAAACCGGGAGACGTTAGCGGAGCTGCAGCAGGGGGGGGACTGGCGCGTGCTCCCTGCCCATGTGCCACCTGGCGAGGGCAAGAGGGAGGTGGGGACGATTCTGCCTGCGGCACGTCCCGCGGAGAGTAGAGTAGAGACAAAAGAGGGCAGGGGAGAGTGAGCGGCGCAGGTTAGAGAGGATAAGGAGGGAGAGGTGTGAGGAAAAGGGAGAGGGGGAAAAGGGGGAGAGGGGACTGAATGAAGGATTGAAGGAAAGCGGGAGAGGAGAGAAGGAGGGAAAGGGAGGGTTGAGGGAAAGAGGGAGGAGGGATGAGGGAAAAGAGGGTGGAGAAAGGGAGGGGAGAGATGGAAGACAGTGGGACATTATAGAAAGAGAAAGGGAAACGGTAAGAGAGAGAGAGCGAGAGTGATATATATATATATATATATATATATATATATATATACTATTCTATATATATAATAAATATATATAGAGAGAGAGAGAGAGGAAGAGACGAGAGAGAGAGGAGAGGAGAGGAGACTCGAGCGAGGAGAGGAGAGGAGAATGAGAGAGAGAAACGAGAGAGAAACAGTGAGAGAGAGGAGAGCGAGAGAGAGAGATGGAGGATGAGTATACGGAGCGCGAGAGAGAGAGAGAGAGAGAGAGACAGAGATAGCGAAAGAGAGAGACAGACAGACAAACAAACAGAGAGACAAAGAGAGAGAGACAGATAGAAAAAAAGAGAAATGGAAAGACAGGCGGAAAATAAAAACAGACAAACAAACAAACAAATCAAGAAATTAAGACAACAACAACAAAAACAGAAAGAAAGAGAGAATGACGAGGAACAGAAATACAGAAGGAGAAAAATCCACAAAACAATAATTTTATCCACATCCTAACAGCTCGGAAAAAAAAAAAAAAAAAAAAAAAAAAAAAAGACGCGCCGGCAACTGTCTCCTATTGCCTGCAGTTCTACCTTCTTCATTCCCTATTATCAGTTCCAATATTAATTGCCTTTTACATCATGCGTAATGATCTGGATATGTAAATTTCTAGTCTGATTACTGTTCTGGAACTTCCGGCTCGGATTATTAATCATTGCAGAGAAGGAAGGAAATAGGAAGACAAAAAAAAAAAAAAAAAAAAAAAAAAAAAAATTGAATGGCGTTGCTTATTTGCATAATGTTGAGATGTTGTTGTTTATACTGACGAATATTGCAAATGATAAAATTGATTGATGTATAAACGTGATAGAAAGAAAGAAAGGGAAAGAGATTTGTCGAATAGATTGACTTGAACTTGAATACGTGGAGGTTAAAGGAACAAATGTTTTGTGTGCGTGTGTGTGTATGTGTATGTGCGTATGTGTGTGTCTGTTTCTGTGTGAGGTTGTGGGGTTGTGCGCGCGTGTGTGTATGTGTATGTGGACTTTTTTGATGTGCGTATGTGTGTGTCTGTTTCTGTGTGAGTTTGTGGGGTTGTGCGTGTTTGAGAGAGAGAGAGAGAGAGTGCGAGAGATGCGAGGAGACGACGAGAGAGGAGAGGAGAGAAGAGAGAGAGAAGATTGAGAGGCGAGAGGAGAAGAGAGTAGATGCGAGAGAGAGCATAGAGAGAGAGAGAGAGAGAGGTAGAGAGAGAGATACGAGGCGAGCGAGAGAGCGAGAGAGAGAGAGAGAGAAAGAGAAAGAAAGAGAGAGAGAGAGACACTGAGGAGGCAGAGATAGCAGAGCGAGAGAGAGAGAGAGAAGAGTCAGAGGACCGAGAGAGAAGAGAGAGAGAGAGAGAGAGAGAGAGAGGAGAGACGGAGAAAGAAGAGAGAGACAGAGACAGAGAAAGAGAGAGAAGAGGAAGAGAAGAAGAGGAGAGAGAGAGAGAGAGAGAGAAGAGAGAGAGAGGAGTGAGAGACGAAGGAGAGAGAGAGGAGTGAGAGAGAAGAGGAGAGGAACACGAGAGAGAGAGAGAGAAGTGAGAGCAAACGAGAGCGAGAGAGCGAGAAGAGATGAGAGTGATGGAGAGAAGGAGAATGAGAGAGGGAGAGAGAGAGAGAGAGAGAGAAAGAGGAGAGAAGAGAAGAAAGATGAGGAGAGGAGAGGACACGAGGCAGGAGAACAGAGAGAGAGAGAGGAGAGAAGGAAGAGAGACGAGACAGAGACAGAGAAAGAGAGAGGAGAGAGAGCGCGAGAGGGATGAGAGAAGAAGAAAGAGAGAGAGAGAGAGAGAGAGAGAGAGAGAGAGAGAGAGACAGAGACAGAGAAAGAGAGAGAGAGAGAGAGAGAGAGAGAGATCGCATACACATATCTAATCAAGAATGATGAATTGACATAGATTGCAACAGGTATAGATTAAAGAATTGACTGTAATTAGATATGAAAGTAGATGACATGAAGATGTACTGCACACACAGACACTAACACACATATACATATATGTATATATATATATATATATATATATATATATATATATATATATATATATATATATATATATATGTGTGATGTTGTGTGTGTTGTGTGTGCGTGTGTGTGTGTGTGTGTGTGTGTATGTGTGTGTGTGTGTGGTGTGTGTGAGTGTGTGTGTGCTGAGTGTGTGTATGTGTGTGTGTGTGTATTTTACTCTCTCTCACTCTCGCACTCTCACTCTCTCTCTCTATCTCTCCTCTCTCTATATATATCTTATATATTATATATATATATATATATAATATATATATATATATATATATATATATATATATATATATATATGAGTGTTTGTGTGTGTGTGTATACATATATGTACAAATATACACACACACATATACATATGAATATACATATGATTATGTGCATATTTATTTATATGTGGTTATGATTAAGCATTTTTATATATGAGGGGATTGAAGCAAATATATGTGGATGAGTGTTTCTGTGCGCACGTGCGTGTGTGTGTGTGTGTGTGAGGTCACCAGCATGTCACACACACATTCACACGCACACTCACACTTAATAGTCAAGTTTCTTTTCTTCATTAATTTCTTTCTCCTCATCTTTTATCATTTTCTTTTCTATTCTATTTTCTCAATTCTTTTCTAGTCCAAAACGAGAAGGTCTTTTTCGAATAGACATCCTCCCGATTAAAGTGCAATCTGATATAATACCTTGCGTTGTTTAAAGGATGTTGGGGTGGGGTGGGGTGGCAGGAAGGAATGGAAGTGTGGGAGGGAGGCTGGATGGGATGAGATGGGAGGTTGGGTGGGGTGGGAGGAAATGGATGGATGGATGGGGTTATTAGGGTGGAGGGAGGGTGGAATAGGGGGGTGGGGTGGGAGGGTATGGAGGGTGGATAGGAAGGGAGGGTGGATGGATGGAATAGATGGGTGGGAGGGTGGTGGATGGCAGGCAGGCCCGGTGGGTGGATGTGCATGGTTGGCAATGATGGG
>NW_028234423.1:33425332-33427832 GCF_977035675.1 Penaeus japonicus | reverse complement strand
TTTCTTTTTATAGTGCTTGTAAAATAGGAGTTACAAGAAGCAGCAGACAACAACAATAAAAAGAAGAGTGGTGAGAATGATAATAATAATGATGATGATTATGATGAATCTAATAAGGATAAAAATGATGATGATAACGATGATAATAACAATGATGATAATAATGATAATAAAGATAATGAGAGAAATGATAATAACGATACTATTATTACTAATGATAATGGTAATGATGATGATAATTAAAGATATTGATAATGATAATAATGTTAATAAAATGATAATAACCATGATAATCATCAACATGATCGTAATGATAATAAAGATAATAAAGATAAAAAAAGGAAGAAGACAAAGGAGGAAGAAAACAAGAGGAAAACGAAGAAGAGAGAGAAGAAGAAAAAAAAAAAACTCAGAATAGGAAGAAAAAGAAAGAGAAGAAGATGATGATTTAGGAGGAGAAAGAGGTGGAAAATGAGGAGAAGAAGAGGAAGAAGAAAAGGAAAAAGGAAGAACAAATAAAAAAAGGAAGGACGAGGAGGAGAAGGAGAATAAGAAATATAAGAGAGAGAGACACACACAGAAAGAGAGATAAAAAGAATTAGAGAAGAGAGAAAAAGAAAGAGAGAGGAGAGAGAGAGAGAGAGAGAGAGAGAGAGAGAGAGAGAGAGAGAGAGAGAGAGAGAGAGAGAGAGAGAGAGAGAGAGAGAGAGAGAGAGAGAGAGGAGAGAAAGAGAAGGAAAAGAAAAAGAATACACATACATAGAGAGAGAGAGAGAGAAAGAGAAGAGAGGATTAGGAGAATAAGAAATGTAAGAGAGAGAGAGAGAGAAAGAGAGAGAGAGAGAGAGAGAGAGAGAAAGAGAAATAGAAGAAAAGGAAAAAGAAGAAGACAAGAAAGGAGAGAGAAAAAAAGAGAATAAGAAGAGGAAAGAAAGAAAGAAAGAAAAAACAGTCCACAGAAGAAAGACACCCATCAAAGATAAATGAAATAAGAAGTAACAATAAATAAAATAAGAAATAAGAAATAACAATAAATGAAATAAGAAATAAGAAATAAATAAAATAAGAAATAACAATAAATAAGATAAGAAATAAGAAATAACAATAAATAAAATAAGAAATAAGAAATAACAATAAATAAAATAAGAAATAAGAAATAGCAATGAATAAAATAAGAAATAACAATAAATGAAATAAGAAATAAGAAATAACAATAAATAAAATAAGAAATAAGAAATAACAATAAATAAAATAAGAAATAAAAAATAACAATAAATAAAATAAGAAATAACAATAAATAAAATAAGAAATAAGAAATAACAATAAATAAAATAAGAAATAAGAAATAACAATAAATAAAATAAGAAATAAGAAATAACAATAAATAAAATAAGAAATAAGAAATAACAATAAATAAAATAAGAAATAAGAAATAACAATAAATAAAATAAGAAATAACAATAAATAAAATAAGAAATAAGAAATAACAATAAATAAAATGAAAAATAAGAAATAACAATAAATAAAATAAGAAATAAGAAATAACAATAAATAAAATAAGAAATAAGAAATAGCAATAAATAAATAAGAAATAAGAAATAAATATAATAATAAAATAAGAAATAAGAAATAACAATAAATAAAATAAGAAATAAGAAATAACAATAAATAAAATAAGAAATAAGAAATAACAATAAATAAAATAAGAAATAAGAAATAACAATAAATAAAATAAGAAATAAGAAATAAGAAATAACAATAAATAAAATAAGAAATAAGAAATAACAATAAATAAAATAAGAAATAAGAAATAACAATAAATAAAATAAACATTGAAACAACAACACCCTCACAGCTGTCACAGGAGACAGAACAAGCTATTGCAACAGGTGTCAATTTCTTACATACAGGTGTTGGCAAAGATGGGGGTAGGGGAGAGGTGGTGGGGGGTGGGGGGAGGGGAAGTGGGGGAGGGGGTAATACCCTCCTTTGGGACACTGGCACATGGCCATAAATAAATTATTTTGATCGAAAACAGTTTTGTATATGAGGTGTATGTCTACTTAAGATCCTTATCATGAAAAAAATACATCATTTTTTTTATCTTTTCCGTTACGAGATGAAACTGATATTGAAATGATATTGAGATGAATTATTGTTATCTTCTCGAGTGTGTTTAAGATGTCAGGGTTATTGTCTTGTTGTGTTAGGGAATAAACTATTGTATTTTACAAATACAATAAAGATGTGCACTATAATATTCTTTTGTTTTTCTTTTTTTTTTCTTTTTTTTAAGGAATAATAATTTAATTTTCTTAACAATTTGATAAAAAAAAGGAAGTCATCTTAAAAAAAAAAAAAAAAAAAAAAAATAAATAAAAAAAAAATAGAAAGGATGAATAAATATATATATATATATATATATATATATATATATATATATATGTATATATATATATATATATATATATATATATATATATATATGTGTGTGTGTGTG
>NW_028234423.1:33411862-33417732 GCF_977035675.1 Penaeus japonicus | reverse complement strand
TGAGGTGTATGTCTACTTAAGATCCTTATCATGAAAAAAAATACATCATTTTTTATCTTTTCCGTTACGAGATGAAAACTGATATTGAAAATGATATTGAGTATGAATTAATTGTTATCTCTCGAGTGTGTTTTAAGATGTAGGGTTATTGTTCTTGTTGTGTTATGGGAATAAACTATTGTATTTTAACAAAATACAATAAAAGATGTGCCACTTAGTAATATTTCTTTTGTTTTTCTTTTTTTTTTTCTTTTTTTTCAGGAATAATAATTTAATTTTTTTAAAAATTTGATAAAAAGGGAAGTAATATTAAAAAAAAAAAAAAAAAAAAAAAAATATATATATATATATATATATATATATAATATCTATAAAAGATGTATATATATCAGTATATATAGATATATATAATATAGATATATATATATATATATATATATCATATATATATATATAATATATAATTATTTTATATATATATATATATATATATATATATATATAATATTATATTATATTATATTATTTTAGTTATTATATAAATACTGTATATATATATATTATATATATATATATTAATATATTATATATATGTAGTTATATATATATATATATATATATATATAATATATATATATATATACATATATACATATATAAATAATATCCCACACATTTTAAAAAGGAAAGGAAAGAAAAGAAATAAACAATTTTTTATTACGAAAAAATGAAATTAATTCCTATTCAAAACCAACTGTAATGATTTCTTCCTATCATCAAGTTTAATCTCCTATTCGCAAAAAATTGCATGGATGAACGGGAGGTGAGAAAGTGACGAAAATTGAACGAAAGTGACTGAAATGTAAGAAGATAAAGTGAATGAAAATTAATGGAATTGGTACGAATTTTAGAGAGAAAAAAAATCATATTCTTAAAATTGTTTTTACCATTTAAGAATTTTATTAGTATCATTATCCTTATTATCACTGTTTTTATTATCATTTATATCATTATTTTGCTGCTACTACTACTACTACTAGTGCTACAACTACTATTACTGATACTAATATTATCAGCTTTAGCATTATTATATTATAGTAATGATAATGCTATTATCATCATTATCATTAATATCATCATAATAGTTGTTATTACTATCATCATCCTTGTTAGTGTCATTATTATTGTCATTATAATTATTCTCATTATCACCATTGTTATTATTGGAATTGTCATTACCATCATTATCATCATTATTATCATCATTACCATCGCCATCCTTATTGCTACCGTTGTTGCAATTAATATGATCACTATCATCTTTATCATCCTTATCATTAACCATTCTCATCACTCTCCTCACCATTATCATCATCACTATTACTACCATCACCACCCACGATCGTTGTCATCACACCACCGATCGTCACCACACACAATCGTCATCACTCTCATCACCATCATAATAATCATCACAATTACTACCATCACCACCCACGATCGTAATCACTCCCATCACCATCATTATCATCATCACTATTACTACCATCACCACTCACGATCGTCGTCATCACACCACCGATCGTCACCACACACAATCGTCATCACTCTCATCACCATCATTATCATCACAATTACTACCATCACCACCCACGATCGTCATCACTCTCATCACCATCATTATCAGCATCACCATCATCACTATTACTACCATCACCACTCACGATCGTCATCATCACACCACTAATCATCACCACCCACGATCATCATCACTCTCATCACCATCATTATCAGCATCACCATCATCACTATTACTACCATCACCACCCACGATCATCATCATCATCCATCCCACTCAACATCAAAACAAGGAGAGGAATCAACAAACACGAAAAAAAAACAAAAAAAACTTGCGCAACATATCACTATGAACACCTGGCGATCGTTTTTCACCGAGGGAGCGAGTCTGCACACTACAACATATATATATATATCTGTCTTGCTTTTCCTTTTTTTTCCCTATTTAGTCATTTGTATTTTCCGCCCACACTTGAACGTGATCTGGGGTCGGGATTAGATTTGAGTTATTTGTGTTTGTGTATGTATGTATTTGTGTGTGTGTGTTTGTTTGTTGATATGAGTATTGATATATGGGTGTAGATATATGTATGTATGTACGTTCCATATATGTTTATTTATATATGTATATATACATGTACGTATGTATGTTACATACGTGTGTGTGTATATATATATATGTATATGTATGTTACATATATATATATATATATATATATATATATATATATGTGTGTGTGTGTGTGTGTGTGTGTGTGTGTGTGTGTGTGTGTGTGTGTGTGTATGTGTGTGTGTGTGTGTGTGTGTGTAGACAGACAGATATATAAGGAGAAGCAAAGGGAAAGATAAATATATATACATATGGAGAGAGAGAGAGAGAGAGAGAGGCAGGCAGACAGAGAGAGAGAGAGAGAGAGAGAGAGAGAGGCAGGCAGACAGACAGAGAGAGAGAGAGAGAGAGAGAGAGAGAGAGAGAGAGAGAGAGAGAGAGAGAGGCAGGCAGACAGACAGAGAATGAGAGAGAGAGAGAGAGAGAGAGAGAGAGAGAGAGAGAGGCAGACAGACAGAGAGAGAGAGAGAGAGAGAGAGAGAGAGAGAGAGAGAGAGAGAGAGAGAGAGAGAGGCATGCAGACAGACAAGAGAGAGGAGAGAGAGGAGAAGAGGAGAGAGAGAGAGAGAGAGAGAGAGGCAGGCAGACAGACCCCTGAGAGAGAGAGAGAGATGAAGAAGGTAGCGACGAGGAGAGAGAGAGGAAGGCAGGGCAGAACAGACCAAATAGAGAAAAGTGAGAGAATAGAGAGTAGAGAGAGAGAAGGAGAGAGAAGAGAGAGAGAGAGGATGAGAAGTGGCAGGCAGAGGAGGAGGAAGACATAAAAAAAGCAGACAAGAGAATGATAAGATGAAACAGAACCAAAAGAAAGTAATAAAAAGACAAGAGAAAACGAAAGAAAAAATAAAAATAAAATAAATAAAAAAAAAAGAACCAAACAGAAGAGAGAGAGCACAAGAGAGGAAAGAGAGAGAGAGAGAGAGAGAGGCAGGCAGAACCGAGACTATAATGAGTGAAGCGACGAATGCGAGAGAGAGAGAGAGAGAGAGAAACAGAGAAAGAGATAAAAAATAAAACAAAGAAAAAAAAATAATGATCAGATCTGCCTGGAATTTCCTCTGACAGACGAATTCCAGCCGAGATCTTATAAATAACCCTGAAGAAAGAAGACCAATAGGTAGAAGAGGAAGAAGATGATGACAAAGAAGAAGAAAAAGGAAAAGGAAAAAGAAGATAAAAAGGAAATATGACTCTTAAAACCAACCATACATTCCTTGTTACCGTAAGTCTTCTCCCAAAAGTAATTTCCTTCATTTCGTTTCAAATAACTGCAATTTTTTTTTTTTTTTACATATGTGTGCAAAAATCGTTAGTATCTTTTTTTTTTGTTTTTTTAAGAGCTGCTTTGATAACTTGTTCAGTATCCCGTAAAATAGGTTTAGGTTCATGTTAGGTTTTGAAATAGTTTATCAAAAATCATATATAAGACACACACACACTCATACACATACACAACACACACACACGCACACTACACACGACACCACACACAAATATAGTATTGGTAAGGGGGATATAATAAGATATATATATATATATATATATATATATAAATATATATATACACTATATATATATATATATATATAATATATTCTATATATATATATATATTATATATATATATATATATTATATATTATATATATTATATATATATATATATATATTAGATTATATATATATATATATATATATACATACACACATTTTCTCATTCATCAGAATAAGAAAATGTTCACCTAGAAACATTATTTACCTACAGTGCAAGAGCCTGCAACACTGCAACTAGACATTAAAGGATATGGTGCATGATGACAGTCAGGCGAGCGTCCGTTCTCTATTTCGCTAAAAGAGATACGGAGGATTATTCTAGAAAATTACCCACAGCGGGGAAAAGGCTGGGGGAGGGACGAGAAGGAGGAAAAGGAGGAGGAGGGGGAAGAAGGAGGAGGAGGAGGAAGAGGTGGTGGAGGAGGTGGAGGAGGTGGAGATGGAGGAGAAGGAAGAGGGGAGGAAAAGGTTGGGTGAGGAACGAGAAGGAGGAAAAGGAGGAGGAGGAGGGGGAAGAGGTGGTGGAGGAGGAGGGGGAAGAGGAGTAAGAGGAGGAGGAGGTGGTGGAGGAGAGGAGGAGGAGGTGGAGGGGGAGGAGGAGGAGGAGGTGGAGGGGGAAGAGGAGGATGGGGAGGAGAAGAGGAGAGGTGGAAGAAGGTGGGGGAAGAAGAGGTGGTGGAGGAGGAAGAAGAAGGAGGATGGGGAAGAGATGGAGAAGGAGGAAAAGGAGGAGGAGGAGGAGGTGGTGGAGGAGGAGGAGGAGGAAAAGGAGGAGGAGGGGGAAGAAGAAGGAGGATGGGGAAGAGATGGAGAAGGAGGAAAAGGAGGAGGAGGAGGAGGTGGTGGAGGAGGAGGAGGAGGAGGAGGAGGAGGGGTGGAAGAAGGAGGAGGAATAGGAGGTGAAGGAAGAGGTGGAGGAGGAGGAGGAGGAGGAGAGGTGGAGGAAGGAGGAGGAAAAGGAGAAGGAGGGGGAAGAGGAGGAAGGAGAGGAGGAGGTGGAGGAGGAGGAGGTGGAAGAAGAAGGAGGAGGAGGAGGAGGAGGAAGAGGAGGAAAAGGAGGAGGAAGAGGAGAGGTGGAAGAAGGAGGAGGAGAGGTGGAGGAGGAGGGGGAGAGGTGGAGAAGGAGGAGGAGGAAGAGGAGGAAAAAGGAGGAGGAGGAGGAGGAGTAGGAGTAGGAGGAGGAGGAGGAGGAAGAGGAGGAAGAAGGAGGAGGAGGAGGAGAGGTGGAAGGGGGAGGAGGAGAGGAAGAGGTGGAAGAAGGAGGAGGAGGAGGAGGAAGAAGAAGGAGAGGGAGGAGAAGAAGAAGGGAAAAAATAAAAAGACTGGAAGGAGGAGAAGAAGATGAGGAATAAGAAGAAGACGAAGATGGAGAGGAAGGAGGAGGAGAAAATGAAGGAGAAAAAAGAAGAGGGTGAAGAAGAAGGAGAAGAAGATGGAGGAGGAGAAGAAGATGAAGAGGAAGGAGAAGAATAAGTGCGCGGAAATAAAGAAGAACACAAAGAAAAAAAAAAAAAAAGGAAAAGGAAAAAATAAAACAATAAAAAAAAAAAAAAATGCATCCGTTTTAATTTGACTTTATTTCAATTCTCAAGACATCAAAACAACAATACAAAAAATTCATAAGACAAATAAACATCAAAACTAAGACGAACAACATTGATCATAAAACACTCGTAAGAGCTCGTAATAATTCACTAATTACACTCCAGCTTCGAGATAATGGAAGAAAATCATGCACTTGTGTTTTCATGCTTTGACTGACCGAGCGACAGGTTCCTCTCATGCGCATGGCGGGTCTCCGGCGGATTGTGAAGAATGGAGGTTTTTGCCAACATCACATGACGTCATGCACTGGTGCTTTTCCTTTCGGGGGGCGGGTTCTTTCTTTTTGCTGTCTCTGGGGGTTTTTTTTGTTTTTTTTTTTTGTTTCTTTCTTTTTTTCTGTTTTTCTCTATCTATCTATCTCTATCTCTTTCTCTCTCTCTTTCTCACTCTTTCTCTCTCTCTCTTTTTTTTTCTCAATTTCCTTTTCTCTTTCCCCTCATTTTTCATTGTCTTTTTCCCTTTTTTTTCCCTGCTTCTTCCTTTTTTCCTCTTTCCTACCTTCTTCCCCTTTTTTCTCTCTTTC
>NW_028234423.1:33364303-33374303 GCF_977035675.1 Penaeus japonicus | reverse complement strand
CGTCTCCGAAAGGTACTCGCAAAATCCTAAAAGGTTTTGATTCACCGGAAGATATTTTGATCTCGATTGAATATTTGTCTTCTGAAGATTTTTTTTTTTAAAGTCGTCAAGTTAACGGGGTCGAGTGATGACGCTGGGAAGTGGACACTGATATATCGCCCCTGATTGGAGGAGCACATATGACGTCATAGCCGAGTCATTTTGTTTATCGTTTACGCTCGTCGCCCTTCGTGTGTTCTTGTTTTCTTTCTTTCTAGTCATTGCTTTTATTCTCCTTTTATTATTTGATTTATTGCATGTTATTTCAATGAATTTGTCATCTCGCTTCTTTCTCGTATTTTCATATCTAGTTCAAACCGTTTGTTTATCCCTTTACGCTCGTCTCCCTCCACAATTCAAATCTTTTTACTCCAATCCCATCTGATATAACGCCTTACCTATTGGCTTCCTATTCCTCCTATTCTCCTAGCCCCAGTTAGTTCAAATCGTTTTGTCTTCACGTAGATACGACACGAGCAACTGTGCCATTAATACGTCGCGGTTAATTTGAATGCTGATTTATGGCGCTCTTTTTTGGGGGGCCAGACTCAGATCCGGAAGTTAACCGATCTTCACATGTCTCAACAATAAAGATTTTTCCCCCACGCCGCTGTTCGTCTGCGGTATGTTAATGGCGGGCGAAAACAATGTATGAATAAAACAAGAAGCAGAGGAAGATGATAAATGAATGAGTGATAGATTTATATAAGAAATTAATTATAGGAAAAGGAAGGGAAGGGGGAGGAGGAGGGGGAGGTGTGGGGGGTGGGGGGGTTAATGGCGGGGAGGCAAAGGGTTAAAGCGAGTCTCATAATTTATATTCATGTCGAAATTAAGACAATAAGAATAAAACCATCCTTTTTTTTTACGTCTCTCTCTCTCTCTTTCCCTTGCCCCAAAAATAATATGATTACAATTTGCAAATTAATTTCAAAATTTATATATATATAAAAAGAACCCAGAGTGGTTCTATTTGCAAAGTGCTTTCCGGCGGAAGATCATAGTTGGTAAGTGCAAAATGAGAGGTTATTACGCTGTTTTCTTAATATGTAAATACGTTTTCGACTTTTTTTTCAACTGAAATGGGGGGAGGGGAAGGGGGAGTAGGGGGGGGGGAGGAAAATAACGAGCATTACCAGTGTGTAAGTTAGTCTGATGGTCTGTGCTTTGTCTATGCTTATCTCTCTTTCTCTCTTCCTTTCTCTCTCTTTCTCGTCCTCTCTCTCTCTCTCTCTCTTCCTTGCTCGCTCACTCTCCAACTCTCCTTCGTCTGTCTCTGTCTTTCTCTCTCTCTCTCACTCTCTCTCTCACCTTCCATCTATCTCTCTATCTATTTATCTCTCTCTCTCCCTCTCTCACTTTCCGTCTATCTCCCCATCTCTCTGTCTATTCATCTCTCTCTCTCTCACTCTCTCACTTTCCTCAAAAAAACTTACTACCAATCTCCTTCACCCACCGCTACAATAACAAAAACACAAACACAAAGCAAGCAAACAAACAACCAACAAACACACGACAAACAAAAGGAGAAGGGAAACGCAGACAGGCGTTGTTAGCGTCCTCGTTGCCATGGTAACGGAAAGCGGTTAGAAGAGCATGCAGTTGCGTATTTATAATGGCCAGCCAGGATTTCACGTGTTCATGTATTTTTAATTGTCATGGTCTCTTTGTTATTTCATGTTATATATTTGGGATGTGGTGTTTGATGTTTTCTTTGAAGGAATTAGAAGAGTTTATACTGTATTTGTATTATTATTGTTGTTTATATATTTCTTTTTTTTTCATCGTGTTATCTTTTTATGTTATTTTTTTTTTTTTTTTTCTCTTTCTCTCCTATTCTCTCTCACTATATTGATATATCATAATTTTTCATATTATATTTTATATATATCATCATTATTGTTGTTATTGTTATTATCATTATCATAATTATTAGTTATCATTCTGCTTATTACTTTCACTAGCATCATCATTGTTGTTTGCTTATCATTGTTATTGTGTTATAACTATTGTTATCACCATGATTATTATATATATACACATCTTAATACACACATACACATACACACACACACACACACACACACACATATATATATATATATATATATATATATATATATATATATATATATATATATATAGTACAATAATTACTTCTGAAGATCCGGTCTCAGAACATCATGGGAGGTCCTTGTGACAAGACAAAAGGAGAGAGAGAGAGAAAGAGAGAGAGAGACAGAGAGAGTCAGAGACAGAGTCAGAGAGAGAGACATAGAGAGATAAAGAGAAACAAAGACAGATAAAGAAAGAAAAAGAGTTAAAGAAAGGAAAGAAAAGAAAAGAAAAAAAAAGAAATGAGAAGACATAGAAAAGGGGGATACAATAAGGAGTCAGGAGTAAGGACTAAGGATGGAGGGGAGGGGAAGAAGAGAGAGAGAGAGGGGGGAGGGGGGGGGGGAGAATAGCAGTAGGAGAGTAACGACTGGATCTGCCGAGCATCCTTAATCCTCCTTTGATTCGTCTCGCTTCTGCTTTGTCATTAAATTATTGCATTGCATCTTCTCCTCTTCTTCCAAAAGCAAGCACAGTGCTTTGGAGGCGCCGCGCTTGCATGCAAAGTGTGTCTGACTGTCCTTTGGGTGACTTTGGTGTGCGGGGGGAGAGGGGTAGAAGGAGGGAGGGGAGGGGGCTGCAGGGAGGGGGGGTAGGGAGGGAGGGGGCTGGAGGGGAGGGAGGGGGTGGGGGAGTGAGGGAAGGAGGGGGGGAGGAGGGTGGGAGGGAGGGAGGGAGGGAGAGAGAGAGAAAGAGATGAAAAAAAAAAACAGAAATAGAAAGTGGGAAAGAAACAACTCCCCTCCCCCTCCCCCACCCCCCAAAAAAAGGCAGATGAAATAAACAAACAAACAAACAAACAGGCAGAGAAAAAAAGAAGCAGATGAAAAACAAACAAACAAACAGGCAGATAAAAACAAACAAAAACAAAAAAGGCAGATAGAAAACAGGCAGATAAAAACAAACAAAAACAAAAAAAGGCAGATAAAAAAACAGGCAGATAAAAACAAACAAACAAACAAACAAAACAACGGCAGATATATAAAAAACAGATAAAAACAAACAAAAACAAAAACGACAAAAAACAGCAGATAAAAAAAAGAATAAAAAAAAATACTAACATCATTAACAACCAATCACAACAGCCATAATTACAACATAATCACAATTCCCCAAGAAATCACAATTAATTAGCCGTAGAGAGGTTGTAACAAGCACCAACCATAATGAAAGACAATATGACCCGAACTGCATGCAATATTAGTAATACAATGACCTGCAACAAAAACAAAGAAAATATTAATAGACCGGAGTAATTGAGGTAATGATGATAATTAGTGTAATTAGAGTAATGATGATTAGATGTTAAGATGGTATTAATATCAGTAGTGGTAATGGTGATATTTTTACTCGTAATGATGATAATGATAACAATAATCATGATAATTATGATGATAAGAATAACAAAACAATTTCAATAATGGTGATAATGATAATAAAGATAAAGATTGTAGAAATAATTATAATTATAATAACAGTAATAATAATGATAACGCTAATGCTTATAGTAATGATAATTACAATAGTAATAATGATAATAAAATTGACCATAATAAAAATAATGATACTACCAGGAGTAATTATAAGAACAATAATTAGGATAATGACAATAACAGTGATAATAACAATGATATTTATAACAACAATGATAATAATAATGATTATGGTAATAATGATAATATTGATGATAATGAAAACAACAACAACAACAGTACTGATAATGATGATGATAATAACAACAACAATAATAATAATAATGATAATGATAATAATAATAATAATGATGATGATAATAATGATAATAATAATGGATATAGAATTATGACAATAATCATAATAACAATAATAATGACAATAATAACAACAACAAAATAATAACAATAAAGATAGGAATAATGATACTAATAAGGACAATACTAATAACAACAATCGCAACAATAAAAATAACAAGAAAGATAACAATAATGACAACAATAATGATAACATCCCTGGCCCACCGCCCCATTCTTCACTCGGGCCACACACACACACACACGCACGCACACACGCACACTTAGGGAGCCCATATATCTCTTAATTAAGGCGTGCGTATCCAATGGGTCATGTGATCTGCATGCCATTCTCGCTTTTCCTGCTTGCGTCATGCACATCGCACCCACACTCGGGAGATGCGTGGCTTTTGAAAGGAGAGGGTTGGTGTGTGGGTTTGTGTGCGTGTGTGTGTGTTTGTGTGTGTGTGTGTGTGTGTGTTTGTGTGAGTATGTAGCTATGTGTATATATGTATATGTATTTCTGCATTTATATATATATATATATATATATATATATATATATATATATATATATGTATATATATATATGTATGTGTATGTATTGTATATATATGTTTATATATATATATATATGTACATGTGATATAATATATAATACATATATATATATATATATATATATATATATATATATATATATATATATATATAATATATACATATATATATATACATATATATATACATATATATATATATATATATATATATTATTATATATATATATATATATATAAATATGATATATATATATGTGTTGTGAGTGAGTGTGGTTGTGTGGTGTGTGTGTGCGTTGTGTGTGATGTGTGTTGTGTGTGTGTGTGTTGTGTGTGAGTGTGTGTGTGAGTGTACAGAACATATATACATATATATATGTTTTTTTTAAGCATATATATATATATGAAGAAAGGTATGAATTAGACTGAATATCTAAACAACGCAAGAGATGTATTTGAGGCGTTTCGACGGAGGTATTTTTTTAAATAATGTATTTTTGAAAAAGACTTCCGTCGAAACGCGTCAAAATGATCTCTTGCATTGTTTAGATATTTAGTCTGATTCATACCTTCCTTCCACATTTTTCGCTATGAACTTTGTTTATATATATATATATATATATATATATATATATATATATATATATATATATACATATATATATGTATATATATGTATATATATATATATATACATATATATATATATAAATATATATAATATATATATATAAATAAATATATATATACATATATATATATACACACACACACACCACCTACACCGCTCACCACACACACACACACACATATATATATGTATACACATATACACACATTTATATATACATATATATATATAAAGAGATATATATATATATATATATACATAATATACAAATACTTATATACATATGTTTATATATATATATATATATATATATATATATATATATATGATAATGATAATAACACTTATGACATTCAATAATAACAATAACAATATCAATAACAACGTTAATAACATTTCCATCACAATCATAATCATAATCATAACAAAATATTCACCTCATCAACATTTTCCATGCAAACCTCTTCCATTGCAACAACTCAGACCAAATAATGCCTGCTCTTCCATTTGCAATCGAGAAATAATGAGGCCTACCTCTATCCATCGTCATTGCACATGTTGCAGAGACAGAAACCTCCTTATTGCAGGTTGAGGGGCGATATTCCGTCTTTTTTTTCCCCAACATCAACATCTCGAGCGTCATCTGGAACCCAATTCTAGGTTTGGCCGCGAGAGGGCAGTAATTACCCATTTTCTCCTTCCGTCGTTTCCTGAAGATTGTCTGGGAGGGGCTGATCCATGTTGGTAAATGAATGATAACACGACCGGACCCTCGCCTCTTTTTTAAGGAAATGTACTATTCCTTTTTTTATTTTTATTTTTTTAAATGAAATAATAGATTCGATTTTCTTTTGCAAACCCATAAACATTTCTCTTTGGCATCTATCTACATCTCAGATCCTTAATTTAAAAAAAAATCCACCTCACAATCACAAATATAATCCAACGACCCGCTATAAAAAAAAAAAAAAAAAAAAACTTGCGCATCCCGACCCTCTCTTGTTTCATCACTAACTTCAGGGCGTAGGAAGCGAGGCACGTACACTCAATCGACAATATTCCGCGCGAAATTACAATGGTATTTTGCCACAGAGAGTAATGCTAACCTGACGTGGAAGAGCGGCCCAAAAAAAGGGCAAAGGTAGCATGCGAGGCGGCCACTGGCACATGGAAGACATTTTTCTTTCTACCTGTTTAAAGGTTTCCCCGTTTGCGTAAGAACAAATGGATTGCTTTTTTTTGGGGGGGGTTGTTTTGGGTTGGTGAGGGCTGGTGTACATGGTGAAATGTGTATTTGTGTGTGTGTATGTTAGTATATATATATATATATATAATAAAACTATATATATATATATATAATATATATATATATATATATATATATATATTATATATATATGTATAATATTGTATGTATATATATGTATGTATATATATATATATATATTATATATATATATATATATATATATATATATATATATGTATGTATATATAATATATATATATATAATATATTTAAATATATGTATATATATATATAATATATATATATATATAATATATATATATATATATATATATATATATATATATATTTTTATATATACATATACATACATACAGGTGTATGTGTGTGTGTGATCATAAATCGGATAAAAGAGAAACAGGAACAAACGAATGAATAAACAAAAACAAACAAACAAACAAAAAAACGAAACAAATTAACAGAAAGAAGCGACAAAAATCACCGCTTAGTAGATCGACCCCCAACCTGACCCACTGAAAGATCTAAGCAGGTCGTAGTACTCATCAAGATGTGCAATTTCTCAACAGTGCAACAGGTCATTCAACTGCCTCCTTGCACAACTCATAGCGAACATTCGGGTGGAAGCAAAGTCGGAAATTCGTGAAAAGTAACGTACAGAATTCATTATAGATCGGAGACAAAAGTACATGACTGAAGAAGATTACGTAATATAAAAAGACAGGTCATCATTTTGAAACCTCGTGCTTGTGATATGAGAGAAGAAATGAAAAAAAGGGGAAAGAAGAAGAAGAAGAAGAAGAAAAAAGAAGAAGATGAAGAAGAAGAAGAAGAAAAAAAAAATACACACACATATATATATATATATATATATATATATATATATATATATATATATATATATATATATATATATATATATATATATACACACACATAAAAATTACTTTGATAAAACGAAAAACACATTTTTTCTTCTTTTTTTTTTTCTCTCTCTCTCTCTCGGTTTTTTTTTTCGTTTTTTTTTTTTTTCTTTTTGCGCGTGTGTTAAGATAGAGGGGTTGATATGGTCTGAATGTCCATGCTTTGGTGTTTGCCTTTCACTGTACCTTCTGGAACATGATTTGCTTTCGTGTTCATGGCTTCTAAAGGATGGTCTTGAAGGTTCAAGTCCTGTGTTCTATTTTTTTCTATTTTTTTATTGAGTTATCTTTAATCTTTGTTCCTTTCTCTTTCCTTCTTCTTTTCTTTTTTCGTTTATATAAATCGGTAGTTCTGTAGTTGTGTGACTACTCTTCACTCCTTCTTTCTCTCTCTTTCTCTCTCTCTCTGTTTCTCTGTCTCTCTTTCTTTCTCTCTCTCTCTCTCTCTCTCTCTCTCTCTCTCTCTCTCTCTCTCTCTCTCTCTCTCTCTCTGTTTCTCTATCTCTCTCTCTGTCTCTCTCTCTCTCTCTCCTTCCTTCCCACATCTCCACTCTCCCTCCCCTCCATCCCCACCCTCTCTCCCTCCCTCGGCCCCCTTCCCCCCTCCCACACCCCTCCCCACCTCTCTCTCTCTCCCTCGGCCCCCTTCCCCTTCCCCCCTCCCACCCCTATCCTCCCGGCCCCCTTCTCTCCTCCCACCCCTTCTCTCTCTCTCCCCTCCTCCTCCTCTCTCTCTCCTCCACGCCTCTCTTCCCTCTCTCTCTCTCTCTCTCTCTCTCTCTCTCTCTCTCTCTCTGTTTCTCTCTCTCTCTCTCCTTCCTTCTCACATCCCCATTCTCCCACAGCCTCTCCCTCCCCCCCTCCCGACCTCTCTCCCTCCCTTGCCCCTCTCCCCCTCCTCCCACTCTCGTGTACGTCTTCTCTCCCTCACCCCTTCTCCTTCCCCTCTCCCCACACTCCCTCCCTCTCCCTCCAATCCTCCCTCCCTCCCCACCCTCTCTCTCCCCCTCCCTCCACCCCTTCCCTCCCTCTCTCCACCCCTCCTCCCTCTCTCTTCCTCCTCCCATCTTCCTCCGTCTCCCTTCTCTCCTCCCTCTCCAACTGAACGTCTTCTCACTCTCCACCCCCTCTCCCTCACCCCCCCTCCTCCTTACTCTCTTCTCCCTCCCTCCTCCTCCCATCTTCCTCTCCCCGTCCTCCTCCCTCTCTCCTCCTTCATCTCTCTCCCTCTTTCCCCCTCCTCCTCCCCTCTCTCCTTTTTCCTCCCTCCTCCACCTCTTCCTCCCATCCTCCTCCTCCCCCTATTCCTCCTCTCCCCTCCCTCTCTCCCTCCCTCTCTCTCCCCCCCTTCCCTCCCTCCTCCCCTCCCCCTCACCTCCTCCTCCTCCCTCTCCCCTCCTCCTTTCTCCCACTCCTCCTCCCCTCCTCCTCCCTCCCCCCTCCCCCACCCACCTAAGCGTCTTCTCTCTCTCCCTCCCTCCTCCTCCCTCCCTCCTCCCTCCTCCTCCTTCCACCCACCTAAACGTCTTCTCTCTCTCTCTCTCTCTCTAACTCTCTCTCTCTCTCTCTCTCCTCAAACCTCTCTCTCTCACTGATCTCTCTCTCACTCCCCCCCCCCCCCTCTCTCTCCCTCTCAGTCTCACTCTCTCTCTCTCAGTCTCACCCCCTCTCTCTCTCTCTCTCACAGCCTCCTCACTCTCTCTCTCTCCTTCTCTGCCTCATCTCTCTCTCTCTCTCCTCTCTCTCTCTATTCTCATGCGTTCTCTCATCTCACTCTCTCCTCTCTCTATACCTATTTCTCTCTCTCCTCTCTCTACTCTAAGCGCACTCTCTCTCTCTCTCTCTCTCAGTCTCACTCTCTCTCTCTCTCTCTCTCTCTCCCTCGTCTCTCTCTCTCTCCCATCTTCACTCTCCCGTCTCTCTCTCTGTCTCTTTCCTCTCCCTCTCACTCTCTCTCTCTCTCAGCTCATCTCTCTCTCTCTCACTCTCCTCGCTCTCTCTCTCTATCTCGTCTTTCTCTCTCTCGTCCTCTCGTCTCTTCTCTCTCCTCATCTCTCTCTCCTCACTCAGTCTCACTCTCTCCTCTCTTTCTCTCAGTCTCTCTCTCTCTCTCCTCATCTCTCTCTCTCTCTCCCCGTCTCCTCTCATCTCTCTCTCTCTCTCTCTTCTCTCCTCGTCATCATCTCTCTATCTCTCTCACTCTCTTTCTCTCTCTCTCTCTCTCTCTCTCTCTCGCTCAACTCTCTCCTCTCTCGCTCTCTCTCTCTCTCTCCCTCTTCTCTCTCTCTCTCTCAGTCACTCTCTCTCTCTCTCCTCTCTCTCTTCTCTCCTCTCTCTCTTCTTCTCTCTTTTCTCTCTCTCTCTCGTCACATCATCTCTCTCCTCTCTCTCTCAGTCTCTCTCTCTCTCATCACTCCCCCCCCCCCTCTCTCTCTCAACACACTCTCTCTCTCCCATCTCTCTCTCTCTCTCTCTCTCTCTCTCTCACAGTCTCACTCACCTCTCGTCTCTCTCTCTCTCCTCTCCCCTCTCTCGCTCTCTCCCCCTCACTCTCCTCCCTCTCTCCTCCTTCATCTCTCTCCCTCCTACCTCTCCTCCCCTCCTCCCTCTCCTCCCTCTCCTCCTCTCTCCCTCCTCCTCCTCACTCACCTAAACATCCTCTCTCTCGTAGCTCTCTGCTCACTCTCTCTAAATCC
>NW_028234423.1:33355002-33359203 GCF_977035675.1 Penaeus japonicus | reverse complement strand
TCGTCTCAGAGCGTTAGATCGGAGAAAATTAATAAAAATCTACCATTTATTCTTATCTATGTGAGTTTTCTTATCTATGTGAGTTGCAAAGCATGTGATTTGCAGTAAATTCATCGCATTGCACTTATATAAAAGAAGAGAAAAGAAAGAAAAAAGAAAGAAAAACTTGTCTTGCCTCTTCACACCTTGTAGCAATAATATGCTCACCCCCCCCCCCCCCTCCTTCTCATCCTCATCCCACCCCCTGACACGTTTCATCATCTCCTTAATGGCCACCCACGCCCACTAATGTTCCACTACCCCTCCTCCCCCCTCCCCCTCCCTGCTCTCTCTCTCTCTCTCTCTCTCTCTCTCTCTCTCTCTCTCTTTCTCTCTCTCTCTCTTGCTCTCTCTCTCTCGGTCACTCTCTCGGTCACTCTCTCTCTTTCTCTCTCTCTCTCGGTCACTCTCTTTCTCTCTCTCTCTCTTTCTCTCTCTCTCTTGGTCACTCTCTTTCTCTCTCTCTTTCTCTGTCGACTTCTTTCGATCTCTCTCTTTCTCTCTCTTTCTCTCTCTCTCTCTCTCTCTCTTTCTCTCTCTCTCTCTCTATCAATTTTATCTATCGTCCCTTTCTTCCCATCTCTCTCTCATGCACTGTCACCTCCCTTCTCCCCCTTATCCCTCCACCCCCACTATCATTTTTTATCTCCTCTCATCCTTCGCCTCCTCCCCTCCCCCTCCTCCCCAATATATTTTCCCAAACCCCTCCTCTCCATACCCCGTATACCCGACCCCGTAAACCCCTCTACCCAGTCCTTACCTAACCCTCCCCTCCCTTCCCCCTCCTCCCCCTTACCTTTCCCCTACCTCTCCCCTACCCTTACCTCTCCATACCCCTCCCTTACCCCTGCCCTACCCCCCTCTCCAGCCCCACCCCCTCCCCAACCACTCACCCCCTTCCCTCCTCACCCCCACCCCTCCCAACCCTTCTCACCCCAACCCCACCCCCTCCTCACCCCTCCCTTCCCCCTCCCCTACCCCAACACCACCCCTCCTCACACCCCTCACCCCACCCCCATACCCAACCCTCCTCACCCCCACTCTCACCACCCCCTCCTCCCCTCACCCCAACCCACCCCACACACCCCTCAACCCACCCCCACACCCTCCCCACCCCCCTCCTCACACCCACCCCACCCCCCTCCTCACACCCACCCCACCCCCATACCCACCCAACCCCTCAACCCTCCCAACCCACCCCAACCCCTCTCTCTCTCTCTCCCTCGCGCATGATCAATTTGCAATAGGAGGCGCTGCATTTTTGCGTTGAGCTTCGGTCCGCACTGATGATAATAATTTCCCAAGGGCAGTGAATGACACGATGCTTTCGCGTGTGTGTGCGAGGGGGGTAGTGATTACCTTCCGAATGTAATGATAGGTACCCTTGACAGGCGCCCTTGCCCGGTGTGACAGGGACGACCAGGGACGACCAGGGACGACCAGGGGCGACGAGGGACGACCAGGGACGACGAGGGGCGATGAGGGGCGATGAGGGACGACGAGGGACGACGAGGGGCGACCAGGGACGACGAGGGGCGGTGAGGGGCGACGCTGCCCTGAGCCCTGAGTCTTGCATGGTGGTGGTTGGGTGGGTTGGGTGGTTGGTGTGGGGGTGGGGGGGGGGGTGGTGTGGGGGTGTGTGGGTCGGGTGTGGGTGTGGGGGGGGGGTTGGTGTGGGATTGGGGGGGGTGTGAGTGTGGGGGGGTTGGGGGGTGGATTGGTGTGTGGTTGGGTGGGTTGGGTGGTTGTGGTTGGGGGTGTGTGGTTGGGTGTGTGGGTGGTGGGTGGTGGAGGTGGTTGGTTGAGGTGGGTGGTTGGGTGTGTGGTTGGAGGTGGAGGGGGTGGTTGGTTGGTTGGGGTGTGTGTGTGGTTGGTGTGTGTGGGGTGTTGGGGGGTTGGTGTGGGTGGGTGTGTGGGTGGTTGGTTAGGGGGTGGGTGGGTGGTTGGTTGGTTGGGGGAGGGGGGTGGAGGAGTTGGTTTGTGGTGGTATTGGTTGGAGGAGGAGGTGGTTGATAGGTGGAGGGTGGATGTGGTAGTCGATGGTGGTTGGAGGAGGAGGTGATGGTGGTTGGAGGAGTTGATAGACATAGAAAGGGAGGTGTGTGTATGTGTGTGTATGGGGGGGGGGGAGGTGGGGGAGGAGGGAGGATGACCTTGCATGATCGAAGTCATGGTCGAGGACGAGGTTGAAGTTGGAGGTAGAGGTTCGAGTTCGAGATGGAGTCGAGTTCGAGATGGAGGTGGCATTGGAGGTGGAATTTGGAGGTTGGAGCTGGAGCTGGAGCTGGAGGTGGAGATGGAGGTGCAGTTGGAGGTGGAGGTGGAGGTGGAGGTTGGAAGTGGAGGTTGGAGGTGGAGGAGCAGGAGGAGGTGGAGGTGGCGGAGGAAGAGGAACAAAAGGTTAGGAAGAGGAGGAAGAGAGGGAAAGAGAGTGAGAGGAGATGGGACTGAGAAAGTGAGAGAGAGAGAGAGAGAGAAGGGGAGAGATAAAGAGAGAGAGAGAAAGAGAGAGATGAGAGAGAGAGAGGAGATGTGACAGAGAAAGAGAGAGAGGAGAGAGAGAGAGAGAGAGAAGAAGAAAGAAAGAGAGATCGAGAGAGAGAGAAAGAGAGGGAGAGAGAGAAGATGGAGAGAGGGAGGGAGAGAGAGAGAGAGAGAGAAAGACGAGAGAGAGAGAGAGAGAGAGAGAGAGAGAGAGAGAGAGAGAGAGAGAGAGAGAGAGATGGGACAAAAAAAGAGAGAAAAAAAGAGACATTGACAGAGAAAGACCAACCAACAGAGAGAAAAAAAAAAAAAAAAAAAAAAAAAACAGAATGAGAGACAGGCAGAGAGGCCTAATTCTACCAAACACACTCTACCTTCACTTGTCTCTTACAACCATATTGAGCAACGGCAGACAACAACAACCAATCATAACTTAGAACTTTCACTTTACTAATCCTAATTCTTTGCTAATCAATTCAATCAATGCATATGCGATACAAGCATAAAATATTTTTTAAAATATATATATTTTTAAAAAGTTCGAGTGTTGTTTAGAATTTGAATAAAAATGGTGACAGTTATGAGGTTGGTAATGATTATGGTTGTGATGATAGTGATAGTAATGATAAAGAGGGTAATGATGATGATGTGATAATAATGATGATTATGGTGATGATGAGAGTAATGATGATGATAATTTTTATGAGGATAATGATAAAGATTATGATAATAACTATAGCAATAACGATGGTAATGATAGTAAAAATAGTAATGATATTGATGATAATGATAATGGTTCTGATAATTATGATAATGGTACTAATCACAATAAAAAAAACTATGATGATTCAATAACAATAAAATTCAGAAGGAAATATTATTCATTTAATGAATTTGATTAATCAATGTAATTTTCAATTAATTTAATGTAGTAATGACATTAATGTTTAGATGATTTTTTATATCTCTCTTTCTCTCACTCTTTCTCTCTTATTCTTTTATCTCATCTTTCTCTCTATCCTTCTCTACCATTCTTCTTTACTCAGTCATTCTCTCTCCTTTTTCTCTCTCATTATTCTGTCTCATCTTCCCCGCCCATTTTTTTTCTCTCTATCTCTCTCTCTATCCTTCTCTATCGTTCATTATTTCAGTCTCTCTCTCATTCTTCTATCTCATCTCCCTCTCCCATTTTTCTCTCTATCCTTCTCTCTCATTCTTTCTCACTCACTCTTCCTCTCTCATTCTTTCTCACACACTCTTTCTCTCACTCTCTCTCTCTCTCTCTCTCTCTCTCTCTCTCTCTCTCTCTCTCACTCCTTCACGCATACACACACACACACACACACATACTCTCTCTCTCTCTCTCTCTCTCTCTCTCTCTCTCTCTCTCTCTCTCTCTCTCTCTCTCTCTCTCTCTCTCTCTCTCTCTTTCAATCTTTCTCTCAAACTTTCTCTCCTTCTCTTTCGCTCTCCCTGCTAAGCATCTCCATGGGTTTCCTTCCTCCTTCGTTTCTTCCTTAATGATGATCTATTGAGACGAAGTAAAAGTCTCGATTTTGGGAATAAAGTTGAGGGGATGGTAAAGAGCCTGAGTTTTGCTTTTTTTATCTATTTATTTATTCATCTATTTATCTATTTGTCTATTTTTGGCTTATTTTTTTATGAATGTGTGCTTTGT
>NW_028234423.1:33343823-33349902 GCF_977035675.1 Penaeus japonicus | reverse complement strand
TTATTTATATTTATATATATTTATATTTATACATATATATATACATATATATAATTTTTTTTTAATCACATTTTTAGATATCAATCAGTTCCCTTATTCTATTGTCATTATCATCATTATCAATATTATTATCAATTTCATTATCATTATAATTATCATTACTATTATCATAATCGTTAGAATGATAATCGTCATCATTACTATGATAATCAATACATTATCAATACTATCTTTATTACTGTCATTATCATTATTATTATTATTATCATTATCATTATCATCATCTAATCATCATCATTATCATTATCTAATCAATGTTACTATTATCATCATCATCAATCCTATCTTTATCAAATATCCTATCTTTATCTTTATATATCTTTATCTCTAAAGATATCCTATCTTTATCTATTTTTATCTTTATCTATTTTTATCTCTTCTGATTGTATCACATCACCTGTATTTCTTCTTCGTCATATTTCTTGTATTTTATGGAAAATATATATTGAAAGGAAAAAAAAAACACCTCATGTAAGATTTAAAGATATGATGTAAAAAAAGAAACTCGAAAATGACATACAATAAATGTGATAGATGTAATACAAAGTTAAAAGATAATTTAGAAGAATATTGAGAAATATGATAAGGAAAAAAGGAATAGACAAACGCGCAGCTGGGACTGAAAAGGAAATAGATAAAGAGAGTAAGAAAGGGAAGAATAGGTTTGGGGAAGAAATTGATGATGAAGTATATGTATTTTTGATTATCTTACTGTCTGTCTAATTATCTATCTTTCTAACTGTCTATGTATCAATCTATCTATCTATCTTTTTATTTATCTCTTTATCTGTCAATCTATTTCTATCTATCTATCTATCTAAACAGGTATATATATATTTATATATATATATATAAATATATATATAATTATATATATATATATATATATATATATATATTATATATATATAAGTATGTATATATATGTATATTATTGTATAAATATATGGAGATGTGGGAAATATAAATATATATATAAATATATAAATATATATATAATATATATATATATATATACATGTAATGTAATTTATATATATATATATATATATATATATAATATAAATATATCTAATCATAAGTAATTAACAACATATCCTTATAAATAAATCTCAATCTCATATATATTGTCAATATATCTATACTATAAAATATATAAATACTATATATATATAAATATTAATGAAAGAATATATATACATATATATAAATAACTATAGTATAATATATATATAATATATACAATATATATATATAAAAGTATAAATGCTCTATTATCAACATATATAATAAATATATATAATATATATATACTATAAAAATTAACTATACACACACACCCACACATATAAATATTTAAATATAAATATAATATATATAAATATATAAATATATATATATTAAATATATAAATCCAAACTATGTCTATAAATATATATATAAATTAAAATAAAAACAAATATATAAAAATATTATTAATAAAATATAAATATATATATATAAATACATAACTAAGTAAAAATAAATATAAATAAAAATCAAAACCCAAAATAAATAAATATAATATATATATAAATCTAAAATATCTATAAATCTAATAAATATATATATATATGCACACACACACACACTCACACACACACACATACTGTTAATAATGATGTGATAACAATAAAAATAATGACAATAATCATAAAAAAATATCTTAATGGTAAAGATGATAAAATTAACACTAATAATAATGATGATAACAACTTTAATATTGATGATAGTAATAATAATAATGCGGATGATAATAATAATGATAATAATAGTAACAGTAATAATAAGGATGATGATAATAATACTAATACTAATAAAAATAATAATGATACTGATAATAATAATGATAATCATAACTATAATAATAACAATAATAATATTAGTAAAGCTGATGATGATAGTAATAATAACAACAATACTGACATAGATAACAATGAAGAAATTAACAACAACAAAAACAACAATAGTAAATAAGAGGTGAAGGAAAAAAGAAGAGGAGAGGAAGAAGGAATAGAAGGAGAAAGAGAAAGAGAAAGAGGAAAAGAGAGATAAGGGAGGGGGAGGAGGGGGAGGGGTGGATCTGAGAGGAATATTTCGCCTTAATAACACATGAAGAAAAGCGAAGAAAAAAAAAAAATGCATAATAGCATAAAAAGCTAAATAAATTTTTGGGGGGAGGGGGAAGGGGGCATTTCAACGGGGGTGGGGGTGGGGGGAGGGGGCATTTCAACAGGGGTGGGGGGATGGGGGAGGGGGCATTTCAACAGGAGTGGGGGAGTGGGGGAGGGAGGGGGTGAGGTCATTTCAACAGGAGTGGGGGGATGGGGGAGGGGGCATTTCAATGGGGGTGAGGGAGTGTGAGTAGGGTGGGGAGGGGGTGAAGTCATTTCAACGGGGGTGAGGGAGTAGGGTGGGGGGTCGGGGGAGGGGGGCATCTCAACGGCACCTCTAAGCGGATTCTATTACGTAGATGTATAATAAATTACGGGACTGAGTTTATGGTTGGTGTTTCGCACTCGCTCTGCCGACGTCTCTCCGTTGTCAGAAACAAATGGCCGATGCGTAATAATTCCATGAATATTAAAACCCTCGACAGTCTCTGGCTCTCTCTCTCTCTCTCTCTCTCTATCTATCTATCTTTCTCTCATTATTTCCTTCTCTCTCTCTCTCTCTCTCGCTCGCTCTCTCTCTCTCTCTCTCTCTCTCTCTCTCTCTCGTTTCTCTCTCTCTCTTTCTGTCTATCTCTCTCTCTCTCTTTCTGTCTATCTATCTCTCTCTGTCTCTGTTTCTGTCTCTCTTTCTCTCTCTCTCTCTCTCTCTCTATCTATCTATCTATCTATCTAGCTATCTATCTGTATCTCTTTCTCTTTTTTATGTTTTTCTCTTTATATTTCTCCTTCTTTTTTTCTTATTTGGTCTGTGTATCTCTCTCACTCTCTGTCTCCTTTCTGTCTTTCTCTTTCTTTCTATCTCTCGTTTCTCTGTCTCTCTCTCTCTCTCTCTCTCACTCCTTCTCTCTCTCTCTCTCTCTTTTATGTTTTTCTCTTTATCTTTCTCCTTATTTTTCTTATTTGGTCTGTCTATCTCTCTCACTCTCTGTCTTTTTTCTTGTCTCTCTCTCTCTCTCTCTCTCTCTCTCTCTCTCTCTCTCTCTCTCTCTCTCTCTCTCTCTCTCTCTCTCTCTCTCTCTCTCTCAGTCTCTATTTTTCTCCCTCTCTCTCCTCACTCTCTCTCTCTCTCCACTCTCTCTCTCAGTCTCTCTCTCTCTCTCATCTCTCTCTCATTCTCTCGCTCGATCAGATTTATAATCGCTCACTCGCTCGCCCCACACCTTTCTTCTAATAATACATGCAAACTGAGGTAAACAAAAGTCCCAAATAAGCCCGAGCAAGTGCAAGGTGTTTGCAATTGACCATGTCCAAAATCATTGACAATTCAACACAAACAGTTTACGAAAAAACATCGAGCGAGATGGATACCCAAGGTAGCTGTCATAACTGACCTTAGGATAAAATGTTAATTAACCAATGGCAACGCAGACGGAGAGGAGAGGAGCGTTCTGATTGGCTCGCCGGACAACGAGATGCACTGATAAGGGTGGAACAAGGTACAGGAATGCGAGATGGTCACCGCGGAAAATAACGGTTGATTTTCACCAGACGATCTCACGTCACGGTCTTAATTTTAATCAAAGGATATAAAATCACGGAGATAATTGAAGTTTTGTTAAGTGTTCGTCTAAAAGTGATAATGATATTCATCGGAGAGTGATAAATACTCTCGCAAAGGCTTTCATTTATGGGATAGAACTACACGCTGGGAAGACAAGGGTGCAGACAGGTTGACAATATATTATGTGGAGGAAAAAAAAGGAAAAAAAAAATTGACATTGTTCATATCCGCCATTTATTTAACGAAATGTTCTCCTGATCGCACACACTGATGGCTTGTTTTGCTTTTTTTTTTATAATGTTTTTGTTTTGTCTTGTTTAAGCTTCTTTTTAACGTAACGTAACGATGTATATGAATTTACAAAGACACCGGAGCTATTTTTTTCTTTCTTTCTTTCTTTTCTCTCTCTCTCTCTCTCTCTCTCTCTCTCTCTCTCTCTCTCTCTCTCTCTCTCTCTCTCTCTCTCTCTCTCTCTGTTTTTTTTTTCTCTCTCTCATATTAAATACATATGTATATTATAATTATTTTATATTATTATATATATATATATATATATATATATATATATGTATATATATTTTTTTTTTTCTTTTTTTTTTTTTTAAGTAAGAAAACACAGTCGGGTATTATAGCGAATTCTGGAACTTGGGATGACAATATTATTGATCTTGGAAGAACAAACAAAAACTTGTCCTGACTGAATTAATATTCCGATCACATTTTCCCGAGATTTCAACAAAGGGGGGGGGGGGTCGTGTTGCAAGGGGATCCAGTCCTTTGGCAGCATCTGTTGTTGCACTTCATTGCAAAACTTTTAGATACGGATTTTTTAATTTTTTTTTATGTCTCGCATTTTTTTTTTTTTTTTTTTTTATCAACCATTCCTTTAGATACGTTTTTTTTGTTCATGTCTCGCATTTTTTTTTTCTTTTTTATCAATCAATCATTCCTTTTATTCTTTAAGGTTATTTGTAAGACGAATTAGATACAAAAGCGGGTGATTTGATTGAATAAAGAGTATTAAATTTATTACATAAGCTACTGACCGATTCGCTCGGTAATTTTACTTTCGTTCAAGATAAACTAAATCCTTGTGTTTTTTTTTATTCCCCTTCGTTTCGTTCAGTTACAGTGACTTTCGCTCTTGGAGGCAGATGATGGATCCCGCGGTTAATGACGAAATGGAAAAAAAAATCGCTGGTTAATTTGATTTATCTTCGGCCGTCTCTTTTATATGCATGTACTTTTTTTTCTTTTTCTTCTTCTTCATCTTGTTAATGCTATTACTATTTTTAATATTATTGTTGTTGTTGATGTTGTCTTTGTTACTTAGGGATGTTATTTATTACATTTGTTATTATCATTATTATTATTGTTATTATAATTAGTAGTAGTAGGAGTGTCATTATTATCACCATTATCATCATTATTATTACCATCATTATTACCATTACTAATAAAGATATTCATAATGATAATAATGATAGTCATAATAATAACAATAATGATAATAGTAATAATGATAATAATAATGGATAATGATAATTATGATAATAATAATTAGAATAATAATGATAATGCTGATGATAATAAAGATAATGATAATAATGATAATGATAATAGTAGTTGCTATTATCATTATCATCATTAAGAATGATATGCTAATAAAAATATTATTGATAATAATAGTGTTAATGATAATGATGTTAATGATAATAATGATAATAGTGATAATAATGATAGAAATAGTTTCTGTTATTATTACTTATATTATTATTATCATTGCCATTATTATTATCGCTCTCATTACCATTGTTATTATTATCATTATTATTGCTATTCCTATTTTCATCATTATTGGTGTTATCGTTATGATTTTTATTATTATTATTATTATCATTATCATTATTATTATTACTATTACTATTATTGGCATTGTTATTATAATTTTTATTTTTATCATCATATTATCCTTAGTATCATTATTATCCTTTTTATAAATATAATTAAGATTATCATCATTTTCATTATCCTTATCATAATTATCATTATTACTATTATTATCATTATTATTATCATTATTGTTATTATTCATTATCTTTATCACCATTATTGTTATTATCATTATTATCATTATCATCTATTATCATCATTATTTTTATCATTATCATTACTATCATTAGTACCATCATTCTCGTTATCCTTATTATTATCACCATCATCATCATTGTTATTACTATTATTATTATCAACATCACTATCATCATTAATTTCATTATCATTATCATCATCACTATCATAATTA
>NW_028234423.1:33315868-33333368 GCF_977035675.1 Penaeus japonicus | reverse complement strand
CACATATATATACATATATATATATATACACACACACACACACACAAACACACATTCCCGATTGCAAGCAAATCAATATAAGCAAGAACTGCTCACTGGCAACGTAACTTGTAGACTCTAGTGCACACTGGTGTCTTCTCTGCATTGTTGATAAATCCTGCAATAAACCATTCTATCGGAGGCTTTCATCTTGAGGTCGTGTGTGGAGTTGCTATTCTCTGACAGGTAAGGAGGAGAGAGAGAGAGGGAGAGAGAGAAAGAGAGATGGAGGGAGGGAGGGAGGGAGAGAGGTGGGGTAGGGTATGAGAGAGGGAGGGAGATGGAGGGAGGGAGAGAGAGAGAGAGATGGAGGGAGGGAGAGAGGGAGAGGTGGAGGGAGGGAGGGAGAGAGGGAGGGAGATAGAGGGAGGGAGAGAGAGAGAGAGATGGAGGGAGGGAGAGAGGGAGAGGTGGAGGGAGGGAGGGAGAGAGAGGTGGGGTAGGGAGGGAGGGGGAGAGAGAGAGAGGGGGAGGGAGGGGGAGAGAGAGAGAGAGGTGGAGGGATGGAGAGAGATGGAGGGAGGGAGGGAGGGAGAGAGAGATAGAGAGATGGAGGGAGGGAGAGAGAGAGAGATGGAGGGAGGGTGGGAGAGAGAGAGAGGGAGAGAGAATGTGTGTGTGTGTGTGTGTGTGTGTAGATATATGCTACTTACATGAATTTTAACTATAATAACACAATCAGTTCATAATTATATCTAATCTATTTCTTCCGATTACTTTCACTTCAACCTCAAATTGCAATCACACATACAATGTATTTATTCCTTGTGTAAACATAATGGGATATATATATATATATATATATATATATATATATATATATATATATATATATGTATATATATATTTATATATATTTATATACATTTATATAAATATATATATATATATTATATATATATATATATATATATATAATATATATATATATATTTATATTTATATACATTTATATATATATATATATATATATATATATATATATATATATATATATATACATACATTGTTGTGTGTGGTTATGCTTCATTTGTCCGTGTTCTTGTGTGTCTGTGTGTTGTTCTGTCTATAATATGTGTGTATCGTTGTGTTGTTTTTATGTAGGTCTGTGTGCATTTGTATATGTGTTTCTTATGTGTGTGTTTGTATGTGTGTGTGTGTGTGTGTGTTTGGATGTGTGTGTGTGAGTGTGTGTGTGTGTGTGAGTGTGTGTTTGGATGTGTTGTGTGTGTGTGTGTGTGTGTGTTTGCATGTGTGTGTGTGAGTGTGCCTGTATCTGTATACCTGTGTCTGTAACTGTGTCTGTATATCTGTCTGTATATCTATGTATTCCCATGTGTGTCTCTATGTGTTCGTGTGTGTGTGTGTCTATATCTGCGTGTATATATCTGTATCTATATATTCCCATGTGTGTCTCTATGTGTTCGTGTGTGTGTGTGTCTATATCTACGTGTATATATCTGTATCTATATATTCCCATGTGTGCCTCTATGCGTTCGTGTGTGTGTGTGTCTATATCTACGTGTACATATCTGTATCTGTATATTCCCATGTGTGCCTCTATGCGTTCGTGTATGTATGTATCTGTGTCTACGTGTATATATCTGTATCTATATATTCCCATGTGTGTCTCTATGCGTTCGTGTATGTATGTATCTATATCTACGTGTATCTACACCTCCATCCCTCAATACCTACATGCATTCGTGCACATCTACCCGCATGGGACAAAGACAAGTTGTTGATATGAAGCAGAATCCATTGTCAGCGACCCAGACACTCGCTTTTACAACCCAGTCTATCCAATTGGTTGTGAGAAGGGATTAAAAAAGCGTTTTTCTTCCCTCCTTCGCCTCTCTTACTTCCTGGTGATAAAGTGCAAACATTCGAACGCCACCGACAGGATTATTGCATGCAAAGTTCAAGGTTTATTGCAGAAGCTTGTCATTGTTTATAGCAGGTTTGATCTTGACTTCGTTTTTTTCTTTCTTTCTTTCTTTCTTTCTTCTTCTTCTTCTTGTTTTTGGTTTTCTTCTTCTTTTGCTTATTGTTTTTTTATCATCATTATTCCTTTTCTTCCATTTTTTTTTCTTCTTCTTCATTTCTTTTTCTTCTTCTATTTCTTTCTCTTCTTCTTTTCTTTTTCTTCCTCTTCTTCTTCCTTTCTTTTTCTTCTTATTATTATTTTCTTTTTCTTCTTCTTCGTTTTCTATTTCTTTTTTTTTTCTCATTCTCTGTCTTCTTTCCCTTCTTCTTCTTATCATTATTCCTTCTTCTTCTACTTCTTCGTTTTCTTCTTCCTCTTCTTCGTTTATCTCCTCCTCCTCCTCCTCCTTTTCTTCTTCCTTTTCTTTTACGTCTTCTTCTTCTTCTATCTCCTCCTCCTCCTCCTCTTCTTCTTCTTTAGCTGTAGGTGTCTTGTATGAGAGAGAAAGAGAGAGAGAGAGAGAAGGAGAGAGAGAGAGAGAGATTAGAAGAGAGAGAGAGGGGGGGGGGTAGAGAGAAAGAGAGAGATAGAGAGAGATATAGGGAAAGAGAGATAGAGGGGGAGTGGGGGTAGAGAGAGAGAGAAAGAGAGAGAGAGATGAGATGGGAAATAGTGGGAGAGAAAGGGAATGAGAGAAAGGTGAAAATAGAACAAAAAACAAGTCAATAAATAAATAGACATGCACATACAAGTACACACACGCACATGGACACACATGCATGTACAAGTAAAACTTTTTCCTTGTGTTTGGAATTTGTTTACGAGTTATGTATGTGTTTGTGTCGTGTTTGTTTGTTTGTGTGTGTATGTGCGAGTGGATGTTTGTGTGACTGTTTGTGTGTGCTTGTGTATTTATTTGTGTATGTGTTTTCCGATCTGTTTGTGTGTGTTTGTGTGAATATATGTGCGTCTGAATACAAATATATTTTTTGTTTTTGTCAAACTTTCATTTCGTGGAAATCTCGTGTCATTTTAGATATAACATTGATATGCTTTTGATAAAATAAATAACATCAATGAGAGTGTTGAAACTAGATATAAGGACATCCAAAATATCTTTTTAGTTCATCCGTTTTTTAATCTACTGGGGGGGCGGGGGTGAGGGGGGGGGGGTGGGGGGGGGGGGTGCATGGGGGTTATGGGGGGGAGCTCAGGGGGGGAATGAAAGAGATACATCTATTGGTAGTTTTAACATCTATCCGTTGTTTATTAAGCCCTACAATGAGGGTGATAACAGCAGCAAATTACTACAATTCTAATCTAGCTTACAAAAAAAAAAAAAAAATCAGAAATGTACACAAATAGACACAGACAGACACAAAAACACACACAAGTACTATCAAATAGATGGATACAAACACACATTCACTTCTCCACATATCTACACACGCATACACACAGGCACACACACACACACACATTCTTCTCCACACACATACACACACACACACACACACACACACACACACACACACTCCCATCCACACACACACACACGCGCTCCTATCCACACATACACACACACACTCCTCTCCACACACACACTCCCATCCACACACACACACTCCTATCCACACACACACACACACACTCCTCCACACACACACACTCCCATCCACACACACACACTCCTATCCATACACACACACAAATACTTCTCCACACACACACACTCCCATCCACACACACATCTATACACTCCTAATCCTACACCACACACAATACTTCTCACACACACACACACCCCCACCCACACACACACACACGCGCTCCTATCCACACATACACACACACACTCCTCTCCACACACACACTCCCATCCACACACACACACTCCTATCCATACACACACACAAATACTTCTCCACACACACACACTCCCATCCACACACACACACACTCTATACCATACTAAAGCAATATCCTCTCACACACACACTCCTGCAACTCACTAAATCTATCCATACACACACACAAAACTTCTCCACACACACACACTCCCATCCACACATAATATTCTTTCCATAAACAATCAATAATTACTTTCACACAACACACACACTCCTATCCACACATACACACACACACTCCTCTCCACACACACACTCCCATCCACACACACACACACACACGCTCCTATCCACACATACACACACACACTCCTCTCCACACACACACTCTCATCCACACACACACACTCCTATCCATACACACACACAAACACTTCTCCACACACACACACTCCCATCCACACACACACACTCCTATCCATACACACACACAAATACTTTTCCACACACATAACCCATCTCCCATCCACACACACACACTCCTATCCATACACAACACCCAATTACCAAAACACTTCTCCACACACACACACTCCCATCCACACACACACACTCCTATCCATACACACACACAAATACTTTTCCACACACACACACTCCCATCCACACACACACACTCCTATCCATACACACACACAAACACTTCTCCACACACACACACTCCCATCCACACACACACACTCCTATCCATACACACACACAAATACTTCTCCACACACACATCATCAACTAAACTCACTATCCATACACACAAACAATACTTTTCACAAACCACCATATAACAACACACTCCTATCATTACAACACACAAAACATTTACTCCGCTCCTAATCGTCACTCAACACACACACACACCCTCCACACACACACTCTTCATCCACACTACAAAACACTCTCTACCATACCACACACAAACAGCTTCTCCTCACACTCACACTCCATCCTCACACACACACTCCTATCAACACACACACAAATACTTCTCCACACACACACACACTCCATCCACACACAACACTCCTATCCATCCACACACAACTAATTCTTCTCCACACGCACACACACTCCAATCCACACACACACACACACACCCATCCATACACACACACAAATACTTCTCCACACACACACACTCCCATCCACACACACACACTCCTATCCATACACACACACAAACACTTCTCCACACACACACACTCCCATCCACACACACACACTCCTATCCATACACACACACAAATACTTCTCCACACACACACACTCCCATCCACACACACACACTCCTATCCATACACACACACAAACACTTCTCCACACACACACACTCCCATCCACACACACACACTCCTATCCATACACACACATAAATACTTCTCCACACACACACACTCCCATCCACACACACACACTCCTATCCATACACACACACAAACACTTCTCCACACACACACACTCCTATCCACACACACAGAGACCAAGAGACCACACTCAGAAGCCGTGTTTTCAACCTTCTTGACCAAAGTATGAAGGAAGCGGCAGGTCAAAATAGACTCAAAATTCTCAGGTAGTTAATACGCTGACCGCGAGAGAGAGAGAGAGAGAGAGAGAGAGAGAGAGAGAGAGAGAGAGAGAGAGAGAGAGAGAGAGAGAGAGAGAGAGAGAGAGAGAGAGAGAGAGAGAGAGGAGGGAGGGAGGGGAGGGAGAGAGAGAGAGAGAGAGAGAGAGAGAGAGAGAGGGGAGGGGAGAGAGGAGAGAGAGAGAGAAGAGAGAAGAGAGAGAGAGAGAGAGAGAGAGAGAGAGAGAGAGAGAGAGAGAGAGAGAGAGAGAGAGAGAGAGAGAGAGAGAGAGAGAGAGAGAGAGAGAGAAGAGAGAGAGAGAGAGAGATGGATAGAGAGGAGGGAGAGAAGAAGGAGAGAAGAGAGAAAAAGAGAGAGAAGAGAGAGAGAGAGAGAGAGGGAGAGAGAGAGAGAGAGAGAGAGAGAGAGAGAGAGAGAGAGATAGAAAGAGAGAGAGAAAGAGAGAGAGAGAGATCATTCGCAATAGTCTTTCTGCCTTTAAATGATAGTCTTTTATCCAAACCAATTTATTTTCTTATCTTTTTTTTTTCTTTTTTTTCCATCCTGCTTTGTCTTTCTTCAATTCGTGCAAATTCTGAATGTTACCCCCCCCCCCTTTCTCACTCTCCCCCTCTCCCACTCTCCTCCCTCCCTTCCTCTCTCCCTCCCTCCCTCGTCCCCTTTCCCGTCCCTCCTTCCCTTCCTCTCTCCCTCCCTCCCCTCTTCCCCCCTCCCTCCCTTCTCCTTCCCACCCTCGCTCCCTTTTCCCCTCCCTTTCCCTCCGTCCCTCCCTCCTTTTTCCTCCACCCACCCTCCCTTTACACTCCCCCTCCCCTCCCTCCCACCCTCCCTCCCTCCCTCTCTCCCACCCTCCCCCTCGCTCCCTTTCCCTTCCCCCTTCCTCCCTCCCACCCTCCCCTTCCTGCCTCCTTCCCTCCCACCCTCCCTCCCTCCCTCCTTCCCGTCCCTCCCTCGCTCCCTTTTCCCCCTCCCTCCCTCCTTCTTTCCCCCGTCCCTCCCTCCTTCTTTCCCCCCCGTCCCTCCCTCCTTCTTTCCCCCCTCCTTCCCTCCCTCCCGCCTCCCTCCCTCCCCCCCAGTCAAAATACCCCGTCATACAGTTGTTAGTGTCAGTGCATGACAGAGACACGCCATGGTGGTCTTTAAGATGATAACCGTCGGTGTCTGAAGGGGCTGGGAAGACCTTCTCCCCTTCTCTCCTTCTCTCCTTCTGCTTCTACGCTTTCGTCTCCTTCTCCTTCTTCTTCTTCTTTTTTCTTCTTCGTTCTTCTTCTTTATTCGTCTTCTTCTTCGTCTTTGTCTTCGTTCTTCTTTTTCTTCGTCTTCTTCTTCCTCTTCGTTTTCTCCTTCTACTTTGTCTTCTTCTTCTTCGTTTTCCTCTTCTTCGTTTTCTTCTTATTCTTATTTTTTTTTTATTTTTCGTCTTCTTCTCTTTTTTTCTTTTTCTTCTTATTCTTATTCTTCGTCTTCTTACTTTCTTTTTTATTCTTTGTTTTGTTTTTCCTCTTTTTTCTTCTTCTTCTTTTGTATCTTATTCTTTATCCTCTTCTTTTTCTTCATTGTTTTCCTATTTTTCGTTTCTTCTTCTTCTTCTTCTTCTTCTTCTTCTTCTGCTTTTTGTCTGTCTTCCTATCTATACTGTTTTTCTTTTTTTCTTGTTTTCTTATATTATTATCATTATTATTATTATTATTATTATTATTATTATTATTATTATTATTGTTATCATTATTATTGTTGTTATTATTATTATTATCATTACTATTATTACTACTACTTTGCTTCTCTTGTTTTTCCTTTTTTTCTTTTCTTTTTTCTCCTTCTCATTTTCTTCTTCTATCCTTCTGCTATTCTTTCATATTTGTTCCTTTTTGACAACTCTGATTATCAGCAGGTTATGCTTGCGGTTTGCGTGCAGTTTGCGTGCGGTGTGAGCGTGTGTGTGTGCGTGCGTGCGTGTGTGTGTGTGTGTGTGTGTGTGTGTGTGTGTGTGTGTATGTGTGTGTGTGTGTGTGTTTGCATGAGCATGTGTATGTGTATGTGTGTGTGTTTGTGTGTGTGATTTTGGATGTATGTGCATGCGTGCATCTGTGTCTGTGTCTTTGCATGTGCATGTATGTCTGTATGAATGCATGTACGTGCGTTGGGCTCATTTTGCCATCTATCTCACTCGCTCGTCCAGGCACCGGAAGTAGACAAGATCCGGTCGGGGTGTTGTCAGGTTGATGTCCGGGTTGCTAAAGGAAGAGGGGAGGGGGATGGAAGGGAGGGGGAGGAGAGGAGGGGGGAAGAGGGAAGGAGGAAGAGAAGGGGGAAGAGGGGAGGGATGGAGGGGAGGGGAGAGAGGAGGGGGAAGAGGGGAGGGATGGAAGGGAAGAAGGGGGAGAGAGGAAGGGGGAAGGGGGGAGAGGAGGAGGGAGAGGGGAGGGATGGAAGGGAGGGGGAGAGAGGAGGGGGGAGGAAGAGAAGGAGGGGTATGGGAGAGTTGGAGGGAGAGGGGGAGAGGGAAGAAGGAGGGAGAGGAGGAGGAAGGAGGGAGAAGGGGAGGAAGGAGGGAGAGGGGAAGGGAGAAAGGGAGTGCAGGAGGCAAAGGGGAAATAGGAGGGGGAAAGAAATGAGGTAGGAAGAGAGGGGAAGAAAGAGGGAAGGAGAAGACGAAGGAGAGGGGGAGGGAGAGAAGGATATATGGGAAGAGGGAGGGAAAAGGGAAGGGATTGTGTTATTGGAGAGAGGGAGGAAAAGGAGAGAGGAGGGTTAAGGGGAGGGAAGGAGGGGGAAAGGGAAAGGGAGGAGAAGAGAGAGAGGGAGGGAATGAGGGAGTGTAATATAAGAGAGGGGGATAACGAGTGGGGAGTTACAGAGGGAGCGAGGGAGGAAGAGAGAGAGAGAGAGAGAGAGAGAGAGAGAGAGAGAGAGAGAGAGAGAGAGAGAGAGAGAAAGAGAGAAAGAGAGAAAGAGAGAGAGAGAGAGAATGAAGCAGAGAGACAGGGAGGGAGGGAGAAAAGGAAAAAAAAGAATAAAAATAGAAAAAGGATCTTAGATGAAATGAAAAAAAAATCAGGATAGCATCTAAGAAAGATAGACATACAAATAGACAAATAGATAAATAGATAAATCCATAACAGATACATAACTGTCTATATAAGTGTAGTGTACTGTGCATGAAGACCAATGAATAAGTCATTAGCTACAGAAAGCACGGTGTTTCCTTCAAAAGCAATGTGACAGGAAACAAGAAACAAAAAGATAATGATGAAAGTGAATAGGGTAGTGGTGGGGAGGGGGAGAGGGGAAGGGGGTGGGGGTAGGGGGGAGGTCGCGAAAATGGTGCTTACTATGCTTGCAATTTTTGGAGTAACAGATGCAATCTTTTTTTTTGATGTTGTTGCTTCTTTTTCTTCTTCTATCTTCTTGTTTTTATTTCTTCGTGTTTTTTTTTTTTTTTTTTTTTTTATTCTTTTCTCATCCTCCTCCTCTTTCTTCTTTCTTTCTTCCTATTTCTCCTCCTCCTCCTCCTTCTCCTCCCCCTTCTTTCTTTCTCCTCCTCTTCCTCCACCTCCTCCTCCTCCTCCACCTCAACCTCCTCCACCCCTCCACCTCCCCCTTCTTTCTTTCTCCTCCTCCTCCTCCTCCACCTCTTCCTCCACCTCCTCCTTCTCCCCCTTCTTTCTTTCTTCCTTCCTTCCTTCTTGCCCCTCTTCCTCCTCCTCCTCCTCCTCCTCTCCTTGGGTCTGCCTTGGGTCGTAAATAGCGAATCTGTGACCCACATCCGGTGGCTTTGGAAGCAAGATGGCGAGATTTCGCACCGGAAGAAAGCGAAAAATATAATCATTAACTTCAAAATATGTATCACTTCCTTTCAAGAGAGGATGAAGAAAATGGATATTCTCTGTTCGGACTGACATTTCCATTCCCTGCTTCTCTCTCTCTCTCGCTCTCTTTATGTAGATATCTTCCTTTCGCTATCTCTCTCTCTCTTTCTTTCTCTCCCTCTCTCTCTCTCTCTCTCTCTCTCTCTCTCTCTCTCTCTCTCTCTCTCTCTCTCTCTCTCTCTCTCTCTCTCTCTCTCTCTCTCTCTCTCTCTCTCTCTCTCTCTCTCTCTCTCTCTCTCTCTCTCTTTGTGTATATCCTCCTTTCGCTATCTCTCTCTCTCTCTCTCTCTCTCACTCACTCACTCTCTCTCTCTCACTCTCTCTCTCTCTTTATGGATATCCTCCTTTCGCTATCTCTCTTTCTTTCTCTCTCTCTCTCTCTCACTCTCTCTCTCACTCTCTATTGTTGATTGCGTTATTATTATCTGTAATAATGGCAACAATAATGATAAGAATAACGATAATAAAACTAATCATATTGATCATGATAAGATAACCATAAAAAGAATAACGATATCAATATTGACAATGGTAACAATGATGATAATAATGATGATTAGTATATTAGTGATAAAGATAATAAAGATAATAACGATAATAACAATAAAAACAATAACACTAACAGCAATCGCAAGAAGGACAACAATATCAACAACAACATTTCTCTCTCTCTCTCTCTCTCTCTTTGGACTTTTTAATTTTGAATTACTTTGAGGACAACAACAACAGCTACAACAACAACAATAGCTACAACAACAACAACAACAGCTACAACAACAACAGCTACTACAACAACAACAGCTACAACAACAACAACAGCTACAACAACAACAATAGCTACAACAACAACAACAGCTACAACAACAACAACAGCTACAACAACAACAACAACAGCTACAACAACAACAACAGCTACAACAACAACAACAACAGCTACAACAACAACAACAGCTACAACAACAACAGCTACAACAACAACAACAGCTACAACAACAACAACAGCTACAACAATAACAACAGCTACAACAACAACAACAGCTACAACAACAACAACAACAGCTACAACAATAACAACAGCTACAACAACAACAACAACAGCTACAACAATAACAACAGCTACAACAACAGCTACAACAATAACAACAGCTACAACAACAACAACAACAGCTACAACAATAACAACAGCTACAACAACAACAACAGCTACAACAATAACAACAGCAACAGCTACAACAACAACAACAGCTACAACAATATCAACAACAACAGCCACAACAACAATAGCTACAACAACAACAGCAACAACAGGTACAACAACAACAACAACAACAGCTACAACAACAACAGCTACAACAACAACAGCTACAACAACAACAGCTACAACAACAACAGCTACAACAACAACAACAACAGCCACAGCTACAACAACAACAACAGCTACAACAACAACAACAGCCACAGCTACAACAACAACAACAACAGCTACAACAACAACAGCCACAACAACAACAACAGCTACAACAACAACAATAGCTACAACAACAACAACAATATCAATAGCTACAACAACAACAACAACAATATCAATAGCTACAACAACAACAACAACAACAACAGCCACAACAACAACAAAAAACAGCTACAACAACAACAACAACAACAAGTGAGGCGGAAAAGCGACGCGTTCCTCCCACGGAGTCGAAGCCGGAGCCCGTGTCTCGTTCCGAACCCGAGGCTTCGTCTCCCGCAGTTCTTTCGGCGCCATTTTGCTGATTTCTCAACCACAAAGTCAACAAACTGTGGCTCTAGGTCGTGCCCGGGAGGAAAGTGCTCTCCGGAAGACTTCTTGGGCAAAATTTAATAACAAAACTGCTGGGAACATTTGAATAACAAAGCTGCTTCGATTTATTATACACTGATTCTGACTTCCTCGACCGCTTGCTAACGTGAGCTGTGTTTTCAGGGTTGTGATCCGGACTTAATTCTTTTTTCTTCGGTTTTGGATCGTTTTTATGTTATTTTTGGGTGTTGTTTGTATTATTTTTTATTCTAAGAAGGAAGTGCACTGTCTTATCGTTATTTATGACTAGCTTGTGATATATATATATCATTTTTTCTCCTTCTTTTTCTAAATCTATTTATCTAAGAGGATGAATTTTTTTTCTTTTCTCGAAGTCAAAGCTGTTCCAAATGGCGGACTCCCTGCATGGATTTTAATTCGCCATAAATCAAAGGCGAAGGTGCAGGGGACGCGATAATTATGTCTTATTTCGGGTCGACGTTTCCCACCATTGATTTAGTCAATTTTCTTGATTTTCTTTTCTTTGTGTTTTATCCCTTTCCTTTTATCCTTAGGGGGGGCGGGGGGGGGAAGGGGAGTCGTCAGATTTGAGAAAGAGGAAGAAAAAAAAAAAATGATTTGGCGAGGACAAGTCATCGGAAATCAGCTATCATTTGCTTTGCTTTTTTTCGAAAATTTTAGAAGAAATAAGTCGAAAGAAATCGGTGGAATTTCTTGAAGACTTTTCCAGTAAGTAGATCGTCGACTTAAAAAAAAAAAAAAAAAAAAAAGAAGCTTGCACTGTCTCAGAAACACAATGTTGAAACCCCGTTGTTGCTAAGATGAAGGAAATCACGAAATTCTGAAATCATGGGTAGACGGTGGGAGAGGGGAAGGGGGGGGGGGAGAGGGGAAGAGGGAGGAGGAGGGGAAGAGGGAGGGGAGAGAGAGGGGAGGGAGAGGGAGGAGAGGAGGGAGAGGGAGAGTGAGGATGGTAGGGGAGAGGGGAAGAGGAAGAGGGAGGAGGAGGGGAAGAAGGAGGAGGGAGAGGGAGAGTGAGGAAGGGAAGGAGAGGGAAGGGGGGGAGGGAGGGAAGAGGGAGGGGAGGAGAGGGGTGGATAGCGAGGAGAAATTGTTCACAGCTAATTTATTGAACATAAACAACTCCAGTGTTTCTTGCAGCCCTTCTTCATGAGGTCTGCGGGTTAAGGTACATGTGTTCACACTCCTATACCACCACAAAAATCCCTGTTCACTCACACTGACATCATGTTGGCTTATATACACAGCCTTGTCCGTAAGATGTAATTTAAGGAAATGTTGTGGCTTACCTGTATATAGAATAAGGAAATGCTATGGCTAACCTGTACATAGAATAAGGAAATGCTGTGGCTTACCTGTATATAGAATAAGGAAATGCTATGGCTAACCTGTATATAGAATAAGGAAATGCTATGGCTAACCTGTATATAGAATAAGGAAATGCTATGGCTAACCTGTATATAGAATAAGGAAATGCTGTGGCTAACCTGTATATAGAATAAGGAAATGCTATGGCTAACCTGTATATAGAATAAGGAAATGCTATGGCTAACCTGTATATAGAATAAGGAAATGCTATGGCTAACCTGTACATAGAATAAGGAAATGCTATGGCTAACCTGTATATAGAATGAGGAAATGCTATGGCTAACCTGTATATAGAATAAGGAAATGCTATGGCTAACCTGTACATAGAATAAGGAAATGCTGTGGCTTACCTGTATATAGAATAAGGAAATGCTATGGCTAACCTGTATATAGAATAAGGAAATGCTATGGCTAACCTGTACATAGAATAAGGAAATGCTGTGGCTAACCTGTACATAGAATAAGGAAATGCTATGGCTAACCTGTATATAGAATAAGGAAATGCTATGGCTAACCTGTACATAGAATAAGGAAATGCTATGGCTAACCTGTATATAGAATAAGGAAATGCTATGGCTAACCTGTATATAGAATAAGGAAATGCTATGGCTAACCTGTACATAGAATAAGGAAATGCTATGGCTAACCTGTATATAGAATAAGGAAATGCTATGGCTAACCTGTATATAGAATGAGGAAATGCTATGGCTTGTCTGTGTATAGAATCTGTGGCTGGCCCTTTTCTGTATGCCTGCCTCTCTTTACTCTAATCTGTGTCCGTCTCTGACACATATATTTATATATATTTTTTTTTCTTTCTTTTTACTCTCTATCACCAAATGTTTATTCATCTACATCTCTCTTTCCTTCTCTCTCTCTCTTTCTCCGTCTCTTTCTTTCTCTTTATCTATCTATCTATATACCTCCGCCTCTCTCTCTGTCTCTCTCTCTCTCTCTTTCTCTCCTTCCCTCCCTCTTACCCTCGTTCCCTTCTTCGAACTTCCCCCCTTTCACTCCCTCCTTCCCTCTTTTACTCCCTTCTTCCTCCTCTCCTTTCCTCCCTCCAGCCTTCCCTCTTTCCCTCTCTTCCTCCTACCGTCGCTCTAGCCTTCCCTCCTTCCCCCTCTCCCTCCCTTCTTCCCTCCTTCAATCCCCCCCACCTTCCCTTCCCTCCTTCAGTCCCTCCCTCCCTTCTTCCCTCCTTCCCCGCTCCCTCCCTCCCTCCCTTCCCCCCCTCCCTTTTCCCCCCCTCCCCCTCTCCCCCTCCCTTCTTCCCTCCTTCAATCCCCCCCACCTTCCCTCCCTCCTATCTTCCCCTCCCTCCCCCTCCCCTTTCTTCCCACTTCCCACCTTCCCTTCCCTCTCTTCCCATCCCTCCCATCCCTCCCTCCCTCCCTCTATATCACCCACCCACCCTCACCCAAGCACAAACCCGAAGCCTTGACACCGACTTTGCATCTTCCTTCAATTAGCGCCACTAAAATGATCCATTATAATACCATAATAATGCCAATTTGAGCCTAATTTTGGTGTGAAATTCTCCTATTCCCTCCCCTGCCCCCCCCTCTCCTATCCTTAGCCCCCTCCATTCCCCCTTTCCCCTACAGTCAGTCAACTAATCACTTCTTCTCTCTTTCTCTCTCTCTCTATCTATCTCTCTATTTCTCCTTCTTTTTGTTCACTTCTTTTTCTTCTTTCTTGTTTTTTTTTCTTCTTTTTTTCTTTCTTCATTATATTTTCTTCTTTTTTTTTTTTTTTTTTTTCTTTTTCGTAATTTTTCTTTTTTTTCTTGCTTTTTTTTTCTTTTTTTATCTTTTTTTTTATATTTTTTGTTTTTTTCTTCTTTTTTTTTTTCTTTTCTTTTTCTTTTTTCTTTTTTATCTTTTTTTTCTTTTTAGTTTCTTTCTTTTTTTTTTTTTATTTTTTTTCTTTTACTTTTTTTTTTTGCTTTTCTTTCTTTCTCTTTTTTTCTTTCTTTTTCTGTTTTTTTCTTTTTTTCTTCTTTTTTTTTTTTCTCTTTTTTTTTTTTTTCTTATTTTTTTTCTTTTTTTTTTTCTTCTTTTTTCTTTCTGTTTTTTTTTTTCTTTTTTTTTTTTCTTTTTTTTTTTTTTCTCTTTTCTTTTCTTTTTTTCTTTTTCATTTTATCTTTTGTTTTCTTTTTTCTTTTATTCTTAAGACTTTTATTTTTAATTTTTAATCATTTAATTATTTTTTCCTTTTTTTTCTTTTCTTTTCTTTCTTTTATTTTTTTTTCTTCTTTTTTTCTTCTTTATATTTTCTATCTATTCTTCTTCTTTTATCTTTTTTTCCTTCTTTATTCTTTTTTTTTTTTTTTATCTTTTTTTTTTTTTTGTCTTTTTATTTCTGTTCTTTTATTCTTTTATTTTGCTTTCTTCAAATTCTTCTATAATTTTTTTTTTTCTATTTCTTTATTTTTTTTTTCTCTCTTTTTCTTTTATTTTTTTTTTCTATTCTTTTTTCTTTTTCTATATTTTTCTTTTTATTTTCTATTCAATCTTTAAATAAAACTTTTTTTTAATATTCTCTATTTTAATCAACAAATTTCACTAATCTATTAACTAATTATTCATCATAATAATTAAAAACAATACAAACTTTCAATTATCAAACAAAATTTACAAACTTTATAAAAAAATATACATAAATAAATAAAAAAATTAATCAAAAAACTAAAATATTACATAATCTACACTAAAACATTACAAAAAAGTAATATCTTTTTTTATATTTATAAACTAAAAACACCTACAAAAAATATAAAAAAAACATAACAAAAAAATAACAAATTTCAAATTTTACTTATAAAATATAATTATCAATATAATCATTAGCAAAAAAAACAAATATTTACAAATCATTCACATCCTTTTCAAAAAATTCTTTACTCTCATAAAATTTTTTCTATTCAAATAGCAAAAAAATAAATTCAAAAAAAAACAAAAAAAATATGAAAATAAATATTAAAATCATCTTATAATATTAACTTAATAAAATCAGTCATACAACAAAAGAAATATTTATAAATAAACAAATATTTTTAAACACTATAAAAGATTTTCATTAAAACCCTTTTTTCTACTATTTCATTAACAAATCTACTATACAAATATAATAAATTTAAATATATACATCAAACCACAAATAACAAATATAAAAATAATAAAAATTAAAAAAAACACAAACAAAAAATATAAACTAACAAATTCAAAAAGACTTTACAAATAACTAAATTTATTTATTCTTAAAATAAATATAATTAAAATAATTAATCTTTTCAAATAAATCAAAAAAAAATCAAACAAACTAACAACATATAAAAAAACAAGCAAAACAACAAACAACAATATTATATTTATTCTCAACAAAAATACTGAAATTCAAAAAAAAATACAAAAACTAAACAAAAACATCATAACAAAAATATATCAAAATTAATAAAACATTATACACTTATAAATATTTTACACCCTCCCTTTCCCTCCCCATCAATCATTTCCACTTCCCTCCCTCTCCCCTCTCCTTTAGTCCTCCTCCACTTTCTCCCATCTCCCCCCTCCTCTCCTCCTCCTCCCATTCCCTCCTCCTCCTCCTCCTCCTTCCCTCCTCCTTCCCTCCCCTTCCCTTCCGTCCTTCCTCCTCCTCTTCCTCCTCCTCCCCCTCCTCCTTCCCTCCCCTTCCCTCCTCCTCCCCTTCCATCCTCCTCCTTCCCTCCCCTTCCCTTCCTTCCTCCTCCTCCTCTCCCTCCTCCTCCTCCCCTTCCCTTCCCATCCTCCTCCTTCCCTCCCCTTCCTTCCCATCCTCCTCCTCCCCTTCCCTTCCATCCCTTTCCCTCCTCCTCCTTCCCTCCTTCCATCCTCCTCCTCCTAGTCCTCCCCCTCCTCCCCCCTTTCCTTCCCATCCCCTCCTCCTCCCCTTCCCTCCCTTCCCTCCTCCTCCTCCTCCCCTTCCATCCTCCTCCTCCCTCCCCTCCCCTTCCCTCCCTTTCCCCTCCTCCTTCCCCTCCCCTTCCCTTCCTTCCTCCCTTTCCCCTCCTCCTCCCTTCCATCCTCCTCCTTCCCTCCCCTTCCCTCCCTTTCTCCTCCTCCTTCCCTTCCCTTCCATCCTCCTCCTTCCCATCGCCCCACCCTCCACCATCAGTCCCCTCTCCTCACTCGCTACTCCACACCTTCTCACTCCGACCTCCCCCCCTCCCCTCCTCCTCCCCCTCCTTCCATCCTCCTCCTCCTCCCCTTCTCCTCCTAGTCCTCCTCCTAGTCCTCCTCCTCCTCCTCCTCCCTTCCCTTCCCTTCCTTCCATCCTCCTCCCTTCCATCCTCCTCCTCCCCCTCCTCCTCCTCCTAGTTCTCCTCCTCCTTCCCTCCCCTTTCCTTCCCACCCCCTCCTCCTCCCTCCTCCTTCGTGTGTATCCCCCGCCGCAAGAGTGACACATGCCCGTCAGGAGGAAGCGGTGAACCCTGCAAGGAACCCCCCCCCTCCCTCCCCCTCTCCCCCCACTACACCACCTCGCAGCAACGACCCACCGCTAAGCAACTAACCCACCCACCCACCCACCCACCCACCCCTGAAGCCACGAATAACCCACTTATAAGAGGAAGGAGAGGTTTGTGTGTGTGTGTGTGTGTGAGGGGTGGGGGGGGGGGGGGTAGTGTGTGTGTGTGTGTGTGTGTGTATGTGAGGAGGGGATAGTTAGTGTGTGTGTGAGGGGGGATGTAGGGTGTGTGCATGTTGGTGCATGCGTGTGTGCTTGTATCTATGCATTTATCAGTATCCGGAAAGGGTAAAATGGTTAAGGGTTAAGAAGAAGGGGATAGTAGAGGATAGAAGGGGATAGAGAAGCCTCGAAATATCCCCCTTCTCCTTCCCCTTCCCCCTTCCTTCCCCCTCTCCCCTTCCCCCTTCCTTCCCCCTCTCCCCTTCCCCCTTCCTTCCCCTCTCACCCTTCCCCTCCCTCCTTCCCCTCTCAATCTC
>NW_028234423.1:33273368-33275868 GCF_977035675.1 Penaeus japonicus | reverse complement strand
ACGCGTATCAATCGCGGTTGCTGAGGTCACCCGGGGTCACGCTTTGTGGACAGGGTCAGGTCGGGTCACACACATCGCGTGTTGAGAAGACGCGCCGCGACGGAGGCGAGAGAACCGACGGGGAGGGAGGGAGGGAGGGAGGAAGGGAGGAAGAAAGCGGCGAATTTACGGAAAATAAGTACTTGGAGGGAGGGAGGGGAGGAGGGAGGGGGAGGGTGGGGATGGAAGGGATGGAGGGGGTGGGGGGAGGGTGGGGATGGAGGGGGATGGGGGGAGGGGTGGAGGGTGGGAGGGGGGAGAGGGGGATGGAGGGAGGGAGAGGGTGGAGGGGAAGGGGTGGAGGTGTCGAGGGGGAGGGTGGAGGGGGGGAGTTGCTTGGGTTGTGAACGCGGCGAATCGGGAAACCTGATGGAAGGTGGGGGGGGGGGGGGTAGGTAGGGGGAGGGGGGGAGGGTGAATCTTCAGGGAGGGAAAGTGACGGCGTATTGCTGATGTACTTGGGTCTCTCTCTTTCTCTTTCTCTTTCTTCTCTCTCTCTCTTTCTCTTTCTTCTCTCTCTCTCTCCTCTCACTCTTTTTCTATCTCTTTTTTTTCTTTCTTTCTCTTTTTCTGTCTGTCTGCCTCTCTCTCTCTCTCGCTCTCTCCCTCTCTCTCTCTCTCTCTCTCTCTCTCTCTCTCTCTCTCTCTCTCTCTCTCTCTCTCTCTCTCTCTCTCTTATACCGTTCATTCTAGCTTCTCCTTCTCCCCTTTTTCTTCTTCCTCCTTCCTCATTATCCACATTTTCGAAGACATAATTCCTCGTCCCCCTCCCCCCCCCCTCACAGGGAAATGAATGAATCAACAAACAAACAACCTCTTTTCAAACATACATACAAAAAACACCTACACACACACGCACACAAACACAAAAATACACACACATACAAACACGCACACACACAACCACAAAAACACACACACAAAGACACACACGCACACACACACGAACACATACACACACACACAAACACACACACATACACACACACACAAACACAAACACACACACACACACCAAAACGCCACCCAAAACCACCAAAGTGATTTCAACACATAACCAACAGAACACCGTGAAATCACCATCTCCCTTCCTCCCCCCTCCTCCCCCCTCCTCCCCTCACCCCTCCCCCCTCCCCCGTCCCCTCCTCCCCTCCCTTCACCTCACCCCATCCCACACCCCTCTTCTCCTTCCTCCCCTCACCCCTCCCCTCACCCCTCCTCTTCCTCCCCTAACCCCTCCTCCACCCCCCTAACCCCTCCCTTCACCCCCCCCCCCCCCTCCCTCCACCCTCCTTGCCCCTCCCCCCCACCCCCCCCCCCACCACAAAAAAAAAAATCTTTAACTCCCCAAACGCCGACTGAACAACGGGGAGAATCCGCATGCTAATTCGGTTGCAGGATCGCCGACCTATGTCAAGCCGGAGGAGAGGAAACAATCGCGGCTGGGGGATCGCATGTACACACACTCACGCACGTACACACGCACACATACAGATACACACACATAAACACACGCGCGCACACAGATACACACACTAACACATATATACACACACACACATAAACACACACACACACACACGCACACAGACACACGCACGCACACGCAGATATACATACGCACACATACAGGCATATAGACACAAACACATATACACACAAACAAACGCAAACATACATACACACACGAAAAAACATACACACAATCACAAACAAATAAGCACATATAGGCACAAACAAACAAACACATATAGGCACAAACAAAGAAACAAGCACATATATATTCACAAACAAGCAAACATACACACAAACAAACACATGCATACATTTACACACGAAAACACACACACACACTTACAAACAAACACTTGAATTCTTATATATATATATATATATATATATATATATATATATATATATATATATATATATATATATATACGGATGGAGAGGGAAAGGGGAAGGGGGAAGGGGGAAGGGGAAAGGGAAACGGGAGAGGGGGGAAGGGAGAGGGGAGAGGGGAGGGGGCAAGGAGGGAGGGGGAAGGGGAAAGGGGGAGGGGAAATGGGAGAGAGGGGTTTAGAAAAAAAAGTTATGAGATAGAGATTGTAGACATGTTGATATCTGAAGTGAAATAAATAGGGGAAAAGAGGGAGGGAGATAGATAAATAGATAGATAGAGATGAATAGACAGACAGACAGACAGAAACCAAGATAGAAACCAAGACACAGACAGAGACATACAGACACAAACAAGCAGAGACAAACAGTAAAAAAAAGAAAGGGTGATAAAAAAAAAAAATCACACAAAGAAAAAAAAAACATAATCAACAACAACAAAAAAAGAGTAAATGAATCATTAAAAAAAAAAAAAAAAAAAACTAAAAGAAGCAAAAAAAAAAAAAAAGACGAACAATAAAGAGGAAATACCCCCCTCTCCCTTACCCCTTACCCCCTCCCC
>NW_028234423.1:33258368-33268368 GCF_977035675.1 Penaeus japonicus | reverse complement strand
ATAACACCACAGCCACAATGCCACCAACCCCTCGCACCACAACACCACAGCCACAATACCACCAACCTCCCTCGCACCATAACACCACAGCCACAATACCACCAACACCCCTCACACCATAACACCACAGCCACAAAACCACAACCCACTTAAACCACAACACCACAGCCACAATACCACCAACCCCCCTCACACCATAACACCACAGCCACAATACCACCAACCCCCTCACACCATAACCCCACAGCCACAATACCACAACCCCCTCACACCATAACACCATAGCCACAATACCACCAACCCCCTCACACCATAACACCACAGCCACAAAACCACAACCCCCTTAAACCACAACACCACAGCCACAATACCACCAACCCCCTCACACCATAACACCACCAACCCCCTCACACCACAACACCACAGCCACAATACCACCAACCCCCTCACACCATAACACCACAGCCACAATACCACCAACCCCCTCGCACCATAACACCACAACACCACAGCCACAATACCATACCACAACCTCCTCGCACCATAACACCACAACACCACAGCCACAATACCATACCACAACCTCCTCGCACCACAACACCACAGCCACAATACCATCAACCCCCTCACACCATCACACCACAACACCACAGCCACAATACCACCAACCCCCTCGCACCACAACACCACAGCCACAATACCATCAACCCCCTCACACCATCACACCACAACACCACAGCCACAATACCACCAACCCCCTCGCACCATAACACCACAACACCACAGCCACAATACCATACCACAACCTCCTCGCACCACAACACCACAGCCACAATACCATCAACCCCCTCACACCATCACACCACAACACCACAGCCACAATACCACCAACCCCCTCAAACCACAACACCACAGCCACAATATCACCAACCCCCTCAAACCACAACACCACAGCCACAATACCACCAACCCCCTCACACCATAACACCACAGCCACAATACCACAACCCCCTCACACCGTAACACCATCGCCACAATACCACCAACCCCCTCACACCATAACACCACAGCCACAATACCACCAACCCCCCTCACATCATAACACCACAGCCACAATACCATACCACAACCCCCCTCGCACCACAACACCACAGCCACAATACCACCAACCCCCTCACACCACAACACCGCAGCCACAATACCACAAACCCCTCGCACCATAACACCACAGCCACAATACCACCAACCCCCTCGCACCACAACACCACAGCCACAACACCACCAACCCCCCTCGCACCACAACACCACAGCCACAATACCACCAACCCCCTCACACCATAACACCATAGCCACAAAACCGTACCACAAACCCCTCAAACCACAACACCACAGCCACAATACCACCAACCCCCCTCACATCATAACACCACAACCACAAAACCGTATCACAAACCCCTCAAACAGCAACACCACAGCCACAATACCACCAACCCCCCTCACACCATCACACCATAACACCACAGCCACAATCACCATCAAGCGAAAGGACGGTCTTTCCCCCGAAATTGATGATGTTGTTAACCGCCTTAGGAGACAAAAGGACGTTCGCACACAAAGCGGGGAAGGGACACGGGCTGTGGCGGTGGGCGTGGAGAGAGAGAGAGAGAGAGAGAGGGAGAGAGAGAAAGGAGTGGAGGGGAGAGAGAGGGAGAGAAAATGGGGTGGGGGGTGAGGGGGTGATGGAGGGGTGAGGTGAGAGAGGAAGAGGGGGGATGCGGGGAGAGAAAGAGGGAGAGAGAGAGAGAGAAAGGAGTGGAGGGGAGAGAGGGGGAGAAAATGGGGGGGGGGGTGAGGGGGGGAGGGGAGAAGGGGGTGGAGGAAGAGAGAGGGGGAGAGGGAGAAAGGGGTGAGGGAGGGGAGGGGAGAGAGAGAGAGAGAGAAGGGAGGGGGTGAGGGAGGGAGAGAGAGAGAGAGAGGGAAAGGAGGGGAGGGGAGAGAGAGAGAGAGGGAGGGGGGGGGGGGGAGAAAGGAGTGGAGGAGAGAGAGAGAGAGAGGGAAAGAGAAGGGGGTGGTGAGGGAGAGAAATGGGTGGCGGTGGGCGTGGAGGGAGGGAGAGAAAGGAGTGGAGGGGAGAGAGAGGGAGATAAAGGGGTGGAGGAGAGAGAGGGAGAGGGAGGAGGAGGAGGAGGAGGAGAGGGAGAGGGAGGAGGAGGAGGAGGAGAGGGAGGGGAGAGGGAGAGAGGGAGAGAAAGGAGTGGAGGGGAGAGAGAGAGAGAGAGAGAGAGAGAAGGGAGGGGGTGAGGGAGGGAGAGAGAGGGAGAGGGAAAGGAGTGGAGGGGAGAGAAGGGAGGGGAGGGAGAGAGAGGGGGGGAAGAAAGTAGTGTAGGGGAGAGAGGAAGAGGGAAAGAGAAGGGGGCGTGGAGAGAGAGAGAGAGAGAGAGAGAGAGAGAGAGAGAGAGAGAGAGAGAGAGAGAGAGAGAGAGAGAGAGAGAGAGAGAGTGGAGGGGAGAGAGAGGGAGAGGGAGAGAGAAGGGGGTGGTGAGGGATAGAAAGGAGTGGAGGGGAGAGAGAGAGAGGGAGAGAGAAGGGGGGTGAGGGGAGAGAGAGAGGGGGAGGAGAGGGAGAGGGAGAGAGAAAGGGGGGTGAGGAGAGAGAGAAAGGAATGGAGGAGAGAGAGGGAGAGGGAGATAGAAGGGTGAGGGAGGGAGGGGGAGGAGGAGGAGAAGGAGGAGGGAGAGAGGGAGGGGGAAAGGAGTAGGGAGGGGGTGAGGGATGAGGGAGAGAGAAGGGAGGAAGGGGAGAGGAGGGTGAGGAGGGGGAGGTAAAGAGGGAAGGGGAGGTAGAGAGGGAGGATGGAGATAGAGATAAAAAGAGAGAAAGACAGACACAGAGACAGAAACAGAAATCCAAAAACAGAAATCCAAAAACAAAAAACAAAACAAAAACAAAAAAGACCCCCCCCCCAAGAACCCCAACACGAAGACCCACCCAAGAGCCAAACTGCACCAACCAAGGAAGACAAAAGCCAAAGCGAAGGAGAGGTAAGGGGGGGGGAAAGCCTATGTGATTGATGTCCGACTGTCGCGTCCTGATTACGGGTTTCCTTGCAGTCGCTCGGGCTCTTCTTTTTTCCCATTCCTTTGTCTTTGAGGTTTTTATTCTTTTTTTTTTTATTTGTCTATTTTTTTTTTTTTTTGTCTATTTTTTTTTGTCTTTTTTTTTTTTTTTTTTTTTTTTTTTTGGGGGGGGGGGGGTATGTTCGGATGAAAAATAATTTTGAAGTTTTTTTTTATGGTATGTTTGATTGAAAAAAGAGGTTGAGGTGGATATGTGTGTGTATGGACACACACACATACACACACATATATATGCACATGTATACACACACACATATATGTCATATTTGATTGAAAAATAAGCTTTATGAGTGAATGTATTTTTTCTCATTAGGTTGGTCTTTTTTCTTATTTTTTTCGGTGTCAATAATGCTGGGTGTTGTAATTTTCTCCTTTATCATCTCTCTCTCTCTCTCTCCCTCTCTCTCTCTCTCTCTCCCTCTCCCTCTCTCTCTCTCTCGCTCTCTAACACATACACAATGCCTTTACCTTTTATCATTTACCTTTTCTTTTCATTTTCTCTTTTTTCTATTATCTCTCCCTGTCTATTCTATGTTATTAATTCCTCCCCCCCATATAGATAGATAGTTAGATATAGATATATATGTATATATATGCATATATATATATATTATATATATATATATGTGTGTGTGTGTGTGTGTGTGTGTGTGTGTGTGTGTGTGTGTGTGTGTGTGTGTGTGTGTGTGTATACATATATACATACATACATTATATATATATATATATATATATATATATATATATATATATATATATATGTATGTGTATATATATATAAGAGAGAGAAAACAGTGCAAGAGAGACGGAAAATGCCATAAAAAAGACAGAGACAGACAAATACCCAACCCGAGTGACAAAAAAAAAGAAAAAAAAAAAAATCAATCAACCGATCCATTTCCAAATCCAAGTCCTCTGAATACATATGCATTGCTATCTTACATTTCCTCTTGCAAGTGCAAACCAAAGGAAATAATCAACCTCTGCAATCCCACTCACAAACACACAAGCCTAAGTACAGTACATTAGTACAACGCCCATCCACAGACAAAAAAAAAAAAAAAAGTGCTTGCTTGCATGTTGCATACGTACGAACACACACACATCTTTCCCCACAAGAACCCGTTATAACACCTCTTTCGAATCGCCTTTTCAAACCGGGATGTGCACCGGAACCGGTAAGATGATTAGAGTGTCGATCGTAAGATATTGCAAAATTAAGAGCGATGCATAAGGTCTCAAATGCCTATTGCATCATCGGCGGTTGGTGGTTAGCTACAGGAGGTCGGATCTGACAGCGCGAATTAGGTGATGCTCGGGGTGTGATTATGGCAACGCGCCTCGGCTGTAGGGGGGGGGGGGATCAGGGCTTGTAGATATATATATATATATATATATATATATATATATATATATATATATATATATGTATGTATGTATGTATATATGTATATATATATGAATATATGTATGTGTATATATTTATATGTATTTATATGTATTTATATGTATCTATATGTATGTATATATGAATATATATATACATACATATATATTTATAGACATATATATATATATGTATATATATATGTATGTGTGTGTGTGTGTTTGTGTGTGTGTGCGTGTGCGTGTACGTGTGTTTAAAGATAGATAGTCGTCTTCTTAATTAGCACCCATATTCACACTAAGATAAAAAATCTATACGACGACACCCACAGAAAGCAAACGTGCAAAAAGGTGACCACCCTTCCGAAGGCAACAGAAAACCCACAGGCAAAGGCGTCACAGAAACAGAAACAGAACAGCCATAACAGACAACAGTACCCGCCACACAGCCACCCAGAACACGCGCCCACCGCACACAAATAACAGGAACCGCCCACGAAACGAGGCTTTTTGGAAACTACTTAACACTCTCTCTCTCACCCCTTCCCCCCTTCCCCCCCGTACGCCCTCTTCACCCCCACCCCCCTTTGTCAAAAGAGAGAAAAAAAAAGAAAAAAAAAACAAAGAAAGGGGTCACGGAATTAAATAATTATTGTTGTAATGCACTAATTATTGTCATATTCTTTAATTAATTTAGTGATTTTTTTTAAATTCAATTTTCAGTTTTGTTCTGTTTTTCTCTTAGTCTCTCTTTCTCTTTCTTTTTCTTCTTCTTCTTTCTTTCTCTTTTTCTCTTTATCTTCCTCTTTCTTTTTATTCTTTCTTTCTCTCTCTCTTTCTTTTTCTCTTTCTCTTCCTCTCTCTCTCACTCTCTCTTTCTCACTCTCTTTTTCTCTTTCTCTCACTCTCTCTTTCTCTTTCTCTCATTCTCTCTCTCTTTCACTTTCTCTCTCTCTCCCCTCTCTCTCTCCATATTCTTCCCGGATGTTTTCGTTCAAGGAGGGGACTTAGTGGAGATTCCCCTTCTCTTTCAGGGCGAATCAAATTGAAAAAAGGGACGAAAAGAGATAGAAAAATCGAAAGGGGAAGGGCGGGGCTAACGGATGTCTAACTACCAAGTTCGCTCATTAACGCGAGAGGGGAGAGAGAGAGAGAGAGAGAAAGAGAGAGAGAGAGAGAGAGAGAGAGGGAGGGAGGGAGGGAGGGAGGGAGGGAGGGAGGGAGAGAGAGAAAGAGAGAGAGAGAAGGATAGAGAGAGAGAGAGAGAGAAAGAGAGGGGGGGGAGAGGAGAAGGAGAGGGAGAGAGAGAGTGAGAGAGAGAGCGAGAGCGAGAAGGAGAAGGAGAAAGAGAGAGAAGGAGAAGGAGAGAGAGAGAGAGAAAGAGGTAGGGGGTGGGGGGTGGGGGTGGAGGTGTGTAAGAAGTGAGGGGAAGCCTATTGGAGGATGGGGGGAGGGGGGGGGCATCCCAAAACAAGAAAAGGATATGGGGACAGAAATGGTGTTATGGGGGGAGGGGGAGGGGGGGTGGGGGGGCGAAAACCAGAGAGAGGAAAGGCCTCCAAAACAAAAGATGAATAGGGAAATGGGGAAGGTGGGGGGGGGCGGATCTGCTTCTTTCACTTTTAGTGTTTGTACTTCTCTCTCACTCTCCCCTTTTCTCTCTCTTCTTCTCCCTCTCCCTCCGACCCTCTCTTTCCCTCTCCTTTCCCTTTTTCCCTTTCCCTCTTTCCCTCCCCCCTTCTCACTCCACCCTCCCTCTTCCTCCCCCCCACCCCCCTCTATCTCTTTCCCTCCTCCCTCCCTCTATTTCCCTCTTTCTCCCCCCACCCCCCTCTATTTCCCTCTTCCTCCCCCTACCCCCCCTCTATCTCTTTCCCTCCTCCTCCCCTCTATCTCTTTCCCTCCTCCCTCCCTCTGTTTCCCTCTTCCTCCCTCCGTCCCTCCCTCTATTTCCCGCTTCCTACCCCCCCACCCCTCTATCTCTTTCCCCCCATCCCCCAACCCCTCTATCTCTATCCCCTCCTTCCCCCTCCCCCATCCCCACCCCCTCCCTCCCCTCCCCACTCCCCCTCTATCTCTATCCCCCCTCCCCTACCCCACCCCCCACCCCTCTATCCCCCCTCCCTCCCCCACCCCTCCCTCCATTTCCCTCCCACCCCCTCTATCTCTATCCCCTCCCTCTATCCCCACCCCCACCCCCCACCTCTATCTCTATCCCCCCTCCCCCACTCTTCCCTCCTCCCCCTCCCCCTCCCCCCACCCCCCTCCCCTCACTCTTCCCTTTCTCTCTCTGCCTGTTGTCTCCAGAAGCCTCCGCCATGCCTCATTACATCAGGAGGCTGGAGGCCATTACAGCTGGATTATCACATTTAATCTAGTTTACTTTTGGGAGAGAAAATTTGGGGATGGGAGAGACATAATGACTGGAAGGAGAGAGGAGAAAGAGGAGAGCGAGAGAGAAGAGGAGAGAGAAAGAGGAGAGGAGAGAGAAAGAGGAGAGAAGGGGAGATGAGGAGAGGAGTGAAAGAGAAGAGAAAGAGAAGAGGAGAGAAGAGGGGAGCGAAAGAGAAGAGGAGAGGAGAGCGAAAGAGAAGAGGAGAGCGAAAGAGAAAGAGAAGAGGAGAGAAGAGAAAGAGAAGAGGAGAGCGAAAGAGAAGAGGAGAGCGAAAGAGAAAGAGAAGAGGAGAGAAGAGAAAGAGAAGAGGAGAGAGAAAGAGAAAGAGAAGAGGAGAGAAGAGAAAGAGAAGGGGAGAGAGAAAGAGAAGAGGAGAGAAGAGAAAGAGAAGAGGAGAGCGAAAGAGAAGACAGAAGCCTGTTTTTTTAGTTCCAGAACCTCTTGACGACATTGGTTCGGTGAGAGAAAGATAATCTATGGGGAATGGGGGGCGGTCGGGGGGGGGGGGGGGTTTAATGTCCTTTGGCTTAATTGTTTTCTTCAGTTTCTAAAGGCGCGAGGGAGGTGTTCTCATCTGTGTAAATATTTAGTGTTGTTATTGTGGTGCAGTTGGTATTTTTTAATGATTATTATTATTGTTGGTGGTGTGCTTTTGTTATTATCATTATTATTGTTATCATTATCATCATCATTATTATTATTATTATCATTATTATTATTATCATTATTATTATTATCATTATTACTGTCATTGCCATTATCATGATTATCACTATAATCATTATCACCAATGTTATTTTGATTTTTATTGCTATCATTATTATTGTAGTTATCATAATCATTATCATCATTATTATAATTATTACAATCATAATTGTCAATATATAATTATCATGTTAACATCATAATTGTCATAACTATTATTATCGTTATTTTTTATTATTACTATTATTATCAATATTATCAACATTATTTCTGTTATCATTTCTATTATTATCTTTATCATCATTATTGTTATTGTTATTAGAGTTATTTTACTTATCGGCATTATCATAATTGCAATTATTGATACAATTAATACCACATCACTCTTATTTTTTCAATTAATCTAATTGTTATTGTTAACATTATCTATATTATTTTCTTCCCGATTATCATCATTATAATTATCATCATCATCATTAATAGTAGTAATGTTGCAATTGCCATTATTGAAAGATAAAGCATTCAACATTCAACTTTACAACACCCCTTATTATTTATTTCTTGCAACATGAATACCCTCTCCTTCCCCCCCTCCCCCCCCCCCATCTCCTCCTTGTCCTATTTCCTCAATCTTCAATCCTTTATCTCATTCCCTCATTTATCATCCGCCGCCTTGTCGCCCCTCTTCCTCTCTCTCTTCAGTTTGTCGTTCTCTTCCTCTTCCCCCCTCCCCCTCCCCTCCCCCTCCTCTCCTTCACCCTCCATCACCCTCTATCTACCCTTCTATAAATCTCTTTTCTTTTCTCTCCTTTCGGCTCTGTATCTTCTTCCCATCTTTATTGGTGGTGATTTGTTATCGTCTTATTTTTGTTTTTCTTTTTTTCTTTCTTTCTTTTTCTTTCTTTCTTTTTCTGTCCGTCTGTGTGTCTCTATCTGTCCATCTCTCTCTTTCTTTCTCTCTGTCTCTATCCTTCTCTCTCTACCTCTCTCTCTCTCTTTCTTTCTTTCTCTCTCTCTCTCTCTCTCTCTCTCTCTCTCTCTCTCTTACTCTCTCTTTCTCCCTTTTCCTCTTCTCTCTACTATATCTTCCTCTTTCTCCCCATTCTTTCTTCTCTTTTTTTTCTCTCTCTCTCTTTTAATCCTTCTTCTCCCATTACTTTCTTAATATTTTTCCCATCGTTTTCTTTCCTTCGAATCTTCGCTTCGCCTCCTTTCCAATCCTTCAGTTTTATTTCTCCCTCTTCTATTTCTCCTTTTATTTCTTCCTTTCTTCTCTCCCTTCGCCTTCCACCCCGTCCCTTTCTCCCTCCCTCCTTCTCTACATTTTCCTTCCACTTTCTCCCTCCTCTTCCACATCCTCCTTCCACTCTCCACCTCCTTTTCCTCCTCTTTTTATCTCTCCACATCCTCTTACTCATTTCTTCCTCCTTCTCCTTCTTAGCCTCCTCCCTTTCCTCCCTCCTCCTCCTCCCTCCCACTTTTCACCTCCTCCTCCATTCCCTTACTTTCTACCCCCCTCTACATCCTCTCTTTCTTCTCCCCTTCTTCCTTCCTTCCTTCCTCCTCCTCTTCCTGTTGTTCCCCCTCACCACGTCCTCCCCCCTTTTTCTTCTCCCCTCCTTCCTTCTATACATCCGTCTTCCCTTTCCTCCTCCTCCTCCTCTCCTCCCCCTTCTCCCACTTAACTTCTCACCATCTCCACTTACCCTCCTCCTCCTCCTCCCCACCCCACTTCCCACCACTTCCTCCTCTTCTTCCTCCCCTCCCCCTCCCCCTAACCCTGACCACCCTCCCCCTCCTACCCTCCCCATCCCCTTCAAACCACCTCCTCCTCCCCATCCCCATCCCTTTCCACCCTCCTACCCTCCTCCTCCCCATCCCCATCTCTCTCACTCCCCCCTCCCCCCTCACCCACCTCACGCACCCCTCCTAACGGAACACCCTCTCCCTATCCTATCCCCCTAACCTCCTTTCCCCCTAACCTCCCTCCCTCCCTCCTTTCCCCCTCCCTCCCTCCCTCCCCTCCGCCCTCCTCGCCCGCCCCCTCCCCCGCCCGCGAGGACCTTGCAAGCGGCCTTGAGGTAGAATTGTCATATCATTGACAGCCTCCGGACGGTCCGTCACGGTACACGCGTGGGTGAGTGGGTGCGGATATGGTAGACGCTGATTTTATTCCTGGTGTTGATGGTACATCTGGTTCTATTTTGAATCGAGATTGAGAGAGAGAGTGGAGAGAAACGGGGGATAGAGAGAGAGAGAGAGAGAGAGAGAGAGAGAGAGAGAGAGAGGGAGAGGATGAGAGAGACAGAGAGGGGGAAAGAGAGAGAGAGAGGGAGAGAGGGAGAGAGAGACAGAGAGGGGGAAAGAGAGAGAGAGA
>NW_028234423.1:33248368-33253368 GCF_977035675.1 Penaeus japonicus | reverse complement strand
ATTATCATTTAGTATTACTTTAATCATTATCACACATTGATATGATCATTATTATAATCATTATCATCATGATTATTTGAAAACTGTTTTTCTTTTTTTGTAAAATGCATTTTTCTTTACTCTCTTTTTATCATTCTCTTTTCCTTTGAAAGAATTCCTAGTTAGCATAATGTTTCTTTTTTTAACAAATTTTTTAAAATATCTTTTCAATTGTAAAGTCATCTCCTTTTTAAAGATAATAGCACGGATCCAGTTGTCGAGATATGTAGAAACTTTTGAAGGGGATGTAAACTTAAGAGAAGAGAGAGAAGGAAAGAGAGAGAAAGAGGAGAGGGAGAGAAGAGAAGGAAAAAATAAGGGCGAGGGAAGGAGAGGGAGAGAGAGAAGGATAGAGAAGCGAGACAGAGAGGTGGAGGGTGGGGGAGCGAGAGCCAGACAGGAAGAAGAGAATCGCTAGAAAGATAGGAAAAAGAAGAGAAAAAAGAGATAAAGTAAAGAAAAAGAAAAAAGAAAAAATAAAAACATATAGTATAAAAGAAGAAAAAAAGAAAACGGAGACAAAATAGAAAACCTGGTAAAACAGTTATATAAATAAAAAACGAAACAAAAGACCTATGTCACACAAGACCAAATTAATCCCAGAAATGCAACCCATACTAATGTATATTACTGAAACACTAATCAAACCACATAATGTGCAGACATCATAGTGAGCAATTAGAAGGTAACACTCACAATATTTCAACTTTTGTATGGCCATATATGTACATGGTAATTTGTGGTGAAATGTATTCTGCACATGAACGGAAAGCCGACTAATGAGCTTAGGTTATTTCCGTAATATTAAAACGGATGTATAATGATATTAATGTAATTATACTGAATGAACAAAAAAAGCATAATGTTGTGAGTTGTAAACTGCGTAATAGATAATTGAAAAAAAATGTATAATATATATATTAATATAGTATTAATAAATAATATTGATATATATATAAATATAAGGTGGTAAGACAAATAATATAAAATATAAAAGAATTTGTCAAAAAGACTAAAACCCGAAGGAAAACGACAACAAAAATCAAAGTTAATCTAAACAACAACAACAACAACAATAAAAAACAACAACAATGTCACCATAAGACCAGAAAAAAAAAGTAAAAAAAAGTAAAAAAAAAGGTAAAAAAAAAAAAAAAAAAAAAACATATAGAATTCCGTATTGTTTCGTTCACATCAACCCGCAAATTCAGAACTTGATGGACTCTCGTGCCCATGCGATGCGATCACGTGGTTGGTTGGTTGGCTGTACGAGGTTGATAATAAAATGGACGCGCCTTGTCCCCAAGTTGCAAGAAATCAATGACAGCGACACACGGTGAGGCGACGGGGCGAGGCGACGAGACCGGTGTGCGAGTGGGAATCGATTGAAGAAAATGGACGTTGTCTGAAGAGTAGGGAAGAAGAAGAAGGAGAAGAAGAAGAAGAAGAAGGAGAAGGAGAAGAAGAAGAAGAAGAAGAAGAAGAAGAAGAAGAAGAAGAAGAAGAAGAAGAAGAAGAAGAAGAAGAAGGAGAAGAAGAAGAAGAAGAAGAAGAAGAAGAAGAAGAAGAAGAAGAAGAAGAAGAAGAAGAAGAAGAAGAAGAAGAAGAAGAAGAAGAAGAAGAAAAAGAAGAAGAAGAAGATGAAGAAGAAGAAGAAGAAGGAGGAGAAGAAGGAGAAAAAGAGGAAGAAATGAAAAAGTTGGGGATAGCAAAGGAAAAAAACGGTATCGAAAATGGAATGTTTTTTTTCTTGTTTTTTTCTTGTTTTTTTTTTTTTTTAAGCTCGTAGTCTCTGATCTCTTTTTAAGTCCGGTTTGCGTAGACGAGTTTTCGCATTTCTTCTATCTCTCTCTGTTTCTCTTTCTCTCCCTCCCTCCCTCTCCCTCCTTCCCTCTCCCCCTCCCTCCCTCTATCTATCCCTCTCTCCCCCCCCTCTCTCTCCCTCCCTCTCTCCCTCCCTCTCTCCCTCCCTCCCTCCCTCTCTCTCTCCCTCCCTCCCTCTCTCTCCCTCCTTCCCCCCTCCCTCCCTCTCCCTCCCTCCCCCCCCTCCCTCTATCCCTCCCTCCCCCTCTCTCTCCCTCTCTCTGTCTCTCTCCGTCTCTACGTTTTTATATATTCACTCTTTTCGTTATTTATCGTTTTACCGGACGTCTTCTCGGTCCAAAGCTGATCCTCACGTAAGGTTGTGGTGACAAACCCCCCGAGGTTAGCCGCTAGAACCATCCAGAACATTCTTTCACACAACTCTTACCTAATCCTGTGAGTCATTTCTTTGTTCGCTCCTAATGATTGACAAATTATATACATTTTTAACCTTATTGAGAAATGTGGTTCTTGTCTGCAGACTTTATTATTTCCCGGGCCTTCGCTCCTTAAGCAGGGGCATTTCTCCGTGTTGTGTTGGTGTGTGTGTGTGTGTGTGTGTTTGTTTGTGTTTTGTGTTGTGTTGGTGAGGTTATGCACGTACGTATGCACGCACACGCATTGACATATACACACGCGCACACACACACACGCATACGCACACACGTATACGCATACACACACACACACACACACACACACACGCATACACACATGCACACATACACATACACACGCACACAATTGTGCGCGCGCGTGTGTGTGTTTGTGTATAGTGAACTGGTGTGATATTTATTTATATTACGATGCGTAATCACAGAAAGTATCACTGCGCTTATTTTAAGAAGAAAAATAGTTGTAGATTGCAAGCAATTACAAGTTATTGATTAGTAATGCAATTGATTTAATCAGCACTAACAATAACAATAATGATAATAATGTTGATAGTGATTACACCATTGTTATTATCATGATTAATGTAAATGGTAAATACAGTGTCACACTTGACAACAACAACAATAATAACAACGAAGATAATCACACTACTGTTATTACTCTACAACTATTACTATACACTAACCAGAATACCATTAACAATACCACAATATCAGTACCTGACAAACTGAGGAATAATTCAATAAATACACAATTCTTCTCCCCCACTTCCCACCCACATCCCCCTCTCCAACTCCAACTTCCACCCTGCCCATTCCCTCAAACGTCATTTACACCTTCTCCCCCCTCACCCCCCTTCCCCCTACCACCCCACCCTCTCACCCCCCCTACCACCCCTTCCCCCTCACCCCCCCTACCTCCCCTACCACCCTCTCCCCCCCTCTCCCCCAACCACCCCGTCCCGTCAACAAAGACCCCGCCCCCCCCCCCGGTAATCTCCCCCTCCTCCCCTCCCTCCCCCCCTCCCCCCAAAAAAAGACCTCTTCGAAACAGCCAAAGAAAATTATGAAGTCGACGTTTTCGCTTTGCCATAAAGTTGCAGGATATTGCAATCTTAGATAGATCAATACTCATTCTCAAAGTTGGTTCCTTATTTTTTTTATCATTTTTTTTATTTTTCTTTTATTGATTTTTTTTCTTTCTTTTGTTTTGTTTTTCTTTTCCTTTTTTCTTTTTTCTTTTATTGATTTTTTTTTTTTTAAGGCTTTGAGGATATTTAATTTGGGTTGAGTTTTTATGTGTGTTTGTTTGGGGGGGGGGAAGTGGCTGTGTAAGTGTGGATGTATTTGTGTGTGTATTTGTCTGTCTGTTTTTGTTGTTGTTGTTGTTGTTTTTCTTTCTTTCTTTCCTTCTTCTTTTTTTTCTTTTTTTTCTTTTTTTTTGCAGGCGGGTCATTCAGATCTTTAATCAAATTCGTTATTTTTATATCTATCTATCATCATAACAATCAATTCATTGGCAGTCGTACTTGTTAACGTGTGTGGGTGTGTGTATGCATGTGTATGTATGGCCATTATATACGTGTGCCCCCCCTCCCCCTCCCCCCCTTGATCCGTTCACTTGACTTGACACAGCTTGATGTGGCACTGTCCACTGGCACTCTGGCCGATCTTTCCTTTGTTTTGATGTTGTTTTCCGATAATTTAGTTTCTTTATATATATGTATATATATGTATATATATATATATATATATATATATATATATATATATGTATGTATATATGTATATATATATATATATATATATATATATATTATATATATATATATATATATTATATATATATATATATTATTATATATATATGTATATATATATTAATTTATTTATTTATATATATATATATATATATATATATATATATATATATATATATATATATATAGTTATATATATATATATACACACACACGCACACACACTTATATATCTATATCTATCTCTCTATCTATCTATCTATCTATCTATCTATATATATATATATATATATATATATATATATATATATATATATATATATATATATATATATATATATATATATGATAATGAAAGTGATAATGATAATAATGATAGTAATTGTAGTAGAACACTACTACTTCTGATGATAATGCTAACAATAATGATGATTATTATCATTATCAAAGTTGTCATTATGCTATAATGATAATAATAATATCATTATTATCTTTTTATTATGATTATCATTGTTTTTATAATCATAGTAAGTATGATAATAATGATAATGATAATAATGATCATCCTATTGCTCATGAAAATAATGGTAATTTTAGTAATAATAATAATTGCAATAATAATAATGATGATCATAATGATAAAGGCGATAACGATAATTGAAAACTATCACTATTAATGATGATAATAATAATGATAAAGATAACGATAACATCAAATGATAACAACACCATCGCGAACAAAAACCAGTAATGATAATAATAATCATAATCATCATCATCATTATCACCAACAGCCCTTATCGCTATCATCACCCTCCCCCCCCTCCCCTTATCCCTACCCCCACCCCCGCCCCCCATAAAACGAGAGAGAAAAATGATACCTCCATCACATGGCATTTGATCGTTACTGATTAAAGATAACGATCCTGAAAGGGCTTGATAT
>NW_028234423.1:33235868-33243368 GCF_977035675.1 Penaeus japonicus | reverse complement strand
GGGGGGTTGTGGGGGGGCTTGTGGGAGGGTTGGGGGGGGGAGGAGTATTTCATAAAGCAAATACTTTTTTGTATAGTTTTATTTATTCATGGAGGATGTATCATTGATCTGCCATCGTATATATACATACATATATACACATATATTTCGTTTCAAATCCCGCTCATATATATATATATATATATATGGTTTCAAATGTATTTAGGTGTATACATATATATTTTTTTTAGCATCCCCCTTTAATATAACACTCTTAATTTCCGCGTTTCTCATTATTTTTTCAGTATATATTTAGGGGGAAATTTTGGATTCACAAAATACTCTTTGACACTAATCTGACAATGACGTAACAAGTGAAGGGTGTGTTGTAGCACTGTGTTCCCCCTGGTCATTAGATAAAGTGAGGAAGAGCAGGAGGCTCCGGACCAGACACAGAGATCAGGAAGGTCGAAACTCAGGTTAGTTCCTCAGGGACTTTCGACCGTCTTGGTTAGAAACCGACCTTAGGGTTGAACATCGGCGATATGAGAAATCCGTCATTCTTTAAAAAAAAAAAAAAAATCTTCGTATTTATTATTATTTATTTATTTATTTATATTTAATATCATCTATGATTCACACATCTTCGTTTTTCATTGCGCGTGTATGTAAATCCTCATAGATATACGGGTGTGTCTATCAACTATGAAAGTATTATCAACCCTTTCGTTTAAAAAAAAAAGAAAAAAAAACAATAAAAGACCTTATATTATGACTAAAAGGACTAACGATATTTATTTTTATTTTTTCTTCTTCAAAAGTAACATAACGAAGAAATTCATCTGCATCTTGTCCGGTTACACAGCTACCAGGGTATTTTTTTTTTTTTTTTTTTTTTTTGCTATATCCCTACTGAGAGAGAACACAGAAATATCTACCTCATGGTTATCTCGTATAGAGGCGCTTATTTATGGTATTTTTTATTTTGTTTTTTTTTAAGTTTTTTTTTTTTGTAAATCATTTTTTTTTAGAATATTTTTTTTTATTTGTTTGTTTGTTTGTTTGTTTGTATGTATGTTTGTTTCCTCTTGCGAGCGCTCCAATTTTGAACCGGAGACTCGTCGCAAATCTTTTGCAATTCTGCACTTCACTGAAGAGAATATTCTTTTTTTAATAAAAAAAAAACTCTTTGGCAATTTCACACTGTTGATTGTCATACCTCTATCTCTTCGCTAGTGTAAAAAGAGGGTGAAAGAGACCATCTGAACAGTAAATTAGACCAAAAAATTATGCCGTAGGTAAGCGGCTGGCGAGAGGGCGTGAAAGTCTTCGGCGATTCTTCCAGAGCGACAGGTCAAGGGTCAAAGGTCAAGGGGCAGAGAGGTCGCCTTCGGGAGACACGGAGGGCGAGCCGAAGGAGCTGCTGGACTTCCTCAGACTCCGCGGTTAGATAGCGGACTGCTCTCTCTCTCTCTCGCTCTCTCTCTCTCTCTCTCTCTCTCTCTCTCTCTCTCTCTCTCTCTCTCTCTCTCTCTCTCTCTCTCTCTCTCTCTCTCTCTCTCTCTCTCTCTCTCTCTCTCTCTCTCTCTCTCTCTCTCTCTCTCTCTCTCTCTCTCTCTCTCTCTCTGATCTTTTTCTCGCCCTCCTGCGTGGCGTCGCCGAGCGCGGACGCCACGAGAGGGGAGGAGAGCCGACGGAAGCTGTCAGCTGGAGATCGTCCCGGACTCCCGCAGGAGGTTGAGGAACAGACTAGGACACTTCGCTCTCGTCGGAACAGCTGATCCCGAGAGGTTCTGCCTCGCCCGGCGGCCGTGTCTGCCCCGCGGCCGGCCTTCGACCCTGCCTCTGCGGGGCGCCCTTGCCAGGAGGCCCTGTGGACACCTGAAGGGGACAAAGGTCGAGTTCCCTTCGGCGGCGCTCTCCCCCCAGGTGTCCCCCGCGAGACGAAGGGCGCTTCGCGGGCGCCTCCCGCCGCCTCCTGCCGCCGTGGCTGGCGACGCGCTCCTACAGGGCCGCGCCGGGAGGGCCCGCGGGCGCCTGCAGGAACGGAGATCCCTCGCCAGCTCGAAAAAAACGCCATAAACGAAGATAGTGGAAGACGCCGACTTTACAATCACACAAAATTAACTTATTAACCAAAGTTGTACGTAAATGGAGACATGGTTGTGCCAACTAAAATATAGCACCATTTACACAAATGACAGACTGAGTCACAGTATAAAACTGACATTTACAGCAGCTATAACCAAAAAAATTGTTAATACAAGACACAAGGAAATTGAACACTGACTCTTTATACCAATGATTGGTATGCAAAACGATTCACAAAGAATCCTGAGAACATGAATGCAGCTCTAAATCCTTCAGCGATAAGTTGGCTCATGGCCCCAGCCGGTCGCGCAGGACCCCTTTCTCCTGGGTCCCGACGCGCAAGAGTGGCGTCGGCAAACGCGTCACTGGTATCACTGCCAAAGGAATAGTTGTACCCAGGGGGGGCGGGAGCATTCAAAGTTCACTAAAGAATCCGTGGCCCTCCCTAGCACTGGAGGGGGGGGCACTCCCTCGAGGTCCATCCCCGGGCACGATTGGCCCCCGGGCACTCCCCGTCCCTCCCCGGCCTTTCCGCGGGCGCACTACACAAGCCAGGGGTTGAGCCACTACTCTACACTGAGGCAGCCGACGTCCTGGCAGCTGGAGCCACTACTATGTACACGCGGGCGACACTGGCACTCTAACACCACTACGTATAAATAAGACGTGAAACATTGGCACATTTATACATTTATACAGAGGAGGACGAGATCCGCGGGACCTCGTCACCCCGACTGGGAAGGGCGTCGTCATCACGTGTCCTTCGTCGGCGCCCCCTCTAACAGGTCCTTGTGAAAGGCTTCGTTGAGGGAATGGGCGTTGCGCTTCCGGCGGGCGCTGAAGAGTTTATTGCAGCCTTCCACCGTGCAACGGAACATCTCCGAGGCGTGCACCTCCTCGTAGTGACTCTTGAGGCCGACGCCGTCCTCGAAGACCTTGTGACAGAACCTGCAGGGCATGTTGCCGTCTCGGTCCGGGGACGGGAGGTCGTCCTCCAGGTTGTACACCCAGTCTTGCTCGAGAGCCTCGGAGGTCGTGGTGGTGGTGGTGGTCGCGGCGACGACCTCCGAGGGCGGCGGGGAGGAGGAGGGGGCCTCGGCGGCGGGGGTGGGCCCCGTGACGGTGGGGGCGGTGGTGGTGGGGGTGGTGGACTGAGGTGACGGGGTGCTGGAGCGGTCTTTCCGCTCGGTGCCGGGGAGGTTGTTGTTGGCGGCGAAGTGAGGAAGGAGGTTGGGGAGGAAGAAGTGCGGGGGAGGGTGGGTGGCCGGGGGCAGGCCGCCGCCCCCGCTTACGCCTCCGCCGCCTCCGCCACCGCCGCCGCCGCCGCCGCCGACGCCACCGCCGCCGCTGCCGCCGCGATCGCCGTTGAAGAGTGACTCGGCGAGGGAGGTCGGGATGTGAGCCTTGAGCGCGTCGAGGCCGAGCGGGAGGCCGGCCGGGTCGGAGTAGAGGCGCGCCAGCAGCTCGGGGTTGAGGGCGGGGTTGAAGGGCAGGCCGGGGAAACCCATCCCGGGGAAGCCTGGCCCGTCGGACGAGGTGGAGAGGAGCTTCCTGTGGAGGTTGAGGTTGGAGGAGTGGCGGTCGCGACTCCGCTTCGAGGGGAAGGCGGCGTTGCAGCCCTCCACCGTGCACTTGTGCATGAGCTTGAGGTGCACGTTCTGGTAGTGGGTCTTGACGCCGAAGTGGTTCTGGAAGATCTTGCCGCAGGCGATGCAGCGCCGCGGGTTCTCCTTGTCCATGGGGATGTCGAGGCTGCTGAGGAAGCCGCCGTCGCCGAAGTGGAAGGCGCCGTCAGAGTCCTCCGAGGGCGAGCCGGGGTTGGAGTCCCTGTCGCTGTCACGGTCACTCGGCCTGGGACTCGAAGAGGTGACGCCGTTGCCCGAGGGCGCCATCGGGAGGCCAAGTGACGCCGATGCGTTTGGGGGCATCGTGCCGCTTAGGTGCGCGAAGTGGCCCTTGGACAGGTCCTCCAGGTGCCGCAGCGCGTTCGACGTGTCCACGGACTCGTCGTAGCTACTGGACGACACCTTGCGGTTGCTGCCGTCCGAGTCCTTGTCGTTTTTTGACTTGTCGCCGGAATGTGTGGAAGAAGTCTCCTTCAGCGCCCCGCTCGTGTCGTCGTCGTCGTCGTCGCTCATGGCGTCGAGCTCCTTGTCCTCGTTCTTGTCCTCCTCGGAGTCCTTGGCGTCGATGTCGTCCAGGTCGTCGTCGTTGTCGTCGTCGTCGTCATCGTCGGTGGATATGAGGTCGTCGTCCTCTAATCTGAAGGCGAACTTGGTCGGGTTTTGGCTCTTGCGTTTCCGCTTGTTGTTGGAGGGCGACGCGGACGGGTGCTCCCCCTTCATGCTGTGCGCGTCGACGCTCATGCTGTCGTCGTCCATGTCGCCGTCGAGGCTGTTGTTGGCGTCGAACTCGTCGTCCTTCCTCTTGCCGTCGAGGCTGTTGTCCATCGGGCCGTCCTCGCTGTGTCCGGAGGACGCGTGGAAGCCGTAGTCGCTCCTCCACATGCCGTCCTCGCGGCCGCGCATGCTCAGGTCCAAGGACGACTTGCCCATGGCGTGCTGCATCTCCAGCGTGCGGCGCTGCAGCTCCAGCGCCTGCTTGTGGAGGTCCTCCGTGGCCGCCGCGGAGGGCGGGATGAAGGGCAGGCCGGTGAGCGGGTTGATGCCGCTGAACTGGCCGGGGAAGGAGCTCAGCGGAGGGAAGCCGGCGGGCGGCTGGAACTGCTGCGGCTGGAACCCGTGGGCCATCATGACCGGGTGTCCGCTGGACGTCCGGCCGTCGTGCGGAGAGATCTTGCGGCGGACGTGCGGCGTGTGCAGCTTGGGGTTGGGGTTGGCCGAGTGGCGGTTCCTCGAGCGGCGCGAGCTGAACATCATGTTGCAGCCCTCGACGGTGCACTTGTGCATCTCGCGCAGGTGCACCGCGGAGAAGTGGATCTTGAGGGCCCCCTTGTCGCAGAACGTCTTGAGGCAGACGTTGCACTGCACGCGCTTCTTGCCCGTCACGGGGTTGATGAGCGACGTGCCGAGGTTGATGGGGTTCCACGACCTCTTGCCCGGGGTGCTGGGGCCGCCCCCGGGGGAGTGCGGCCTTGGGGGCATGGGTAACGTGGTCGGTGTGGCGGAGGTAGCGACCGTGGTGGAGGTGGTGGAGAGGTTGAGGGCGGTGGTGGAGGCGGCGATGGCGATGTCGTCGTCCTCGCTCGTGTAGTCCGTCGGAGGGTCGCTGTTGACGGACACGGGCGTGGGCGGGGGCTGCTGGATGGCGCTGGCGGCGAGGGGCGTCACGCTCCCGCTGCTCACGCTCACCTGCGCCCCGCCGCCGCAGCCGCCGCTGCCGCCGCCGCCGCTGCTGGCCGGGCTGGTGACGCCGCCGCCGCGCCCGCCGTGCGTGAAGGAGGGCTCTGGGCGCGAGGCCGGACTCGGGCTCTGCGGCTCCTTGCGGAAGTCGAAGGGCTGCATGCTCTGCAGGCGGTTGAGGGGGGAGCCGTCCATGGGACTAGTGGGGGAGCCGAAGCTGTTGGGGAGAGACCCGTTGGGGGAGATGTTGGGCAGCGACACGGGCGGCACCGGGAGGCGCAGCATGGACAGCGCCGACGACGCCAGCTGCGGGTTGGCCAGCAGCGAGGTGGCCAGCGAGGGGTTGGCGGCCGCCAGCAGGTTGGATGCCAGCGACGCGGCCGACAGCGGCGGCGGCGCGGGGGGGAGGCCGGCAGGGCCCGTCGGGGGAGGGGGGCGCAGGAGGGAGCTCGGGTCCCCGCGCATGAAAGGGTTGAAGAGCATGTTGGTGCGCTCCAGGAACTTCTTCAGGTCGGAGTCGATGCCCTTGCCCATGTCTGGCTGCGGCTGCGGCTGCGGCTGGTGGTGGTGGTGCTGCGCCGGGTGGAGGTGCGGCTGCTGGTGCTGCGAGCGCGGGGGCTCCTCCCGGCGGCTCTCCTCCCGACGGATGTCCTCCCGGAAGTCCCTCAGGAGGTCCCGCTCGCGCATGTCCCTCGCGTCCCGGTGGCCGTCGCGCTGGAGGGCGTCGCGGTGGATGTCTCGGTGGGACTCGCGGAAAGCGTCCCTGTGGGAGTCTCTGAGGGCGTGCGAGTCCCGCAGGACGTCCCTGTGTGAGTCTCGCAAGGAGTCCCTGTGGGAGTCCCTCAGCGAGTCCCTGTGGGAGTCCCGGAGTGTGTCTCTGTGCGAGTCCCTGATGGAGGGCGGGTGGTCAGGGCGCGGCGACGCCCCCTCGTGGTGCAGGAGCTGCTGGGCGATGGCGCGCGTCTCGCCGAAGCGGAGGAACTGACGCAGCACCAGAGTCTCCTCGTCGGTGCTCATCATGTGCCAGCTGTGCAGCACGTTCCCCTGGCGGTCCTGCGGCGGGAGAGACGGAGAACCACGTTAGACATCGGTGTTTTTTTCTCTCTCAGGAACGAACAAACACAAGAAACACAAAAATAGAAGCAAAAACAGTGGTGAAATGATCGCGGAATTCCTTGCGCGAGATATTATATCGTTACATCATCCTCCTAATTAGTACAAATGATGGAGTGAGACAATGAAAACACCGACGAAGCATCATTGATGACAGCAGGGAAAAATATACAAAGAGACGAGATGATAAAGACAGAGATGGAGGAGCAAAGAGGGGAGGGGAAGGGGAAGGGAAGGAGAGAGAGGGAGGAGGATGGGAAAGAAGGGAGAGGGGGGGAAGGGAGGAAGAGAAGTAGGGAGAGGGAGGTAGGAAGAGAAGAAGGGGAAGGAAGGGGGAAGGCAAAGGCAAAAAAAAAAAAAAAAGAGGAGAAGGGAGAAGACAGAAGGAAAAGAGAAGCACAGGAAAATAGAAAGATAAGAGGAGAGAAGAGAAGGTATGAGGGAGAGAGTGGTTGGTGGGGAGAAGAAGGGAGGGGAGGAAGGGAGGGGGAGAGGAGAAACTTGAATGAATGCCACCCCGGATGATATCTTACACAGGTACACATTAAAACGCTTTCCCTGACAAGACCACTCAAGGTTGAGCTTATGTGTTCTCAGAATAGCAGTGAGCGAGTAAGCGCTATCTTCCTCTAGAGTGAGGGTTGCCCTTCACACTTAATGAGGGAGATGGTTTACTTCTGTGAGGAAAGGTGGGGGGGTGCAGGGAGGGAGGGAGGGAGGGAGGGAGGGAAGGAGGAAGGGAGGGAGAGAGAGAGGAGAGAGAAAAAGAGAGAGAGAGAGAGAGAGAGAGAAAGAGAGAGAGAGAGAGAAAGAGAGAGAGGGATGTAGAAGAAAGAGGAGAATGGAGAGAGGGGAAGGGAAAAAGGAAGATAAGGGAAGTGAAAAAGAAAGAGAAGGGACTGAAGGAAATTAAGTGGATTTGGGGAACTAGGTGAGTGATGATAATGATAACAATTAAATAATAATAATAATAATAATAATAATGATAATGATAATAATAATAATAATAATAATA
>NW_028234423.1:33220078-33228268 GCF_977035675.1 Penaeus japonicus | reverse complement strand
CTTTCCCAATTACAGTCCACCTGCCGACCCGCTCTAACCAAAGAGTCGTCACCGGTGTTCCTCAGTCATTAAAACCAGCTGTCATTTCATAAAACAAGTCAACAGCTCATACTTATTGCGTAATTCACCCCGTCAATAGCTACTCGTCGAGTCCTCGGGTCGTTGTCAGAGTGAGATGAACGACTTGCTTGACACACTTCCAACCCTAGCATCTCTCTCTCTCTCTCTCTCTCTCTCTCTCCGGGTCCGGTAAGGAGGGAGGGAAGGGAGAGGGGGAGGGAGGGTGGATGGATGGGTGGATAAGGGTCGTTTTGCCTCGGCTTGGCGTGGGAAATCGACCTTTAACGTTCGGTTTTCAACGTCGTGTTCCTTATGTTGGGGTTTCCGAGGTGGCGCACGGTACGTGTGTCGGCGGCGACCGTTGAGAGGGGAGATTGAGTCTTATGGAGAGGTGGTATAAGGGTGGGTTTTCTTTCTTTGTTGGTAAGGATGAGAGCAACAAGATGTAGGATTTAATAAGATTGAGATAATGTTGCGGGCAAGAAGGACCTGAGAATCTTGGGGTTAAATGCTCCCCTTTTTGATAATGCCGTCAATTTGTGTGTCAGTAAGATGTCAAATCATCAACATAAATAGAAAAATAGATGAATGAATAGATAAATAGGTGAATAAATAGATAAATAGATGAATAAATAGATAAATAGATTAATAAATAGATAAATAGATGAATAATAGATAAGTAGATGAATGGATAGATAAATGGATGAATAAATAGATAAACAGGTGAATAAATAGATAAATAGATGAATAAATAGATAAATAGATGAATAAATAGATAAATAGATGAATAAATAGATAAATAGATGAATAAATAGATAAATAGATGAATAAATAGATAAATATATGAATAAATAGATAAATAGATGAATAAATAGATTAATAGATTAATAAATAGATAAATAGATGAATAAATAGATAAATATATGAATAAATAGGTAGATAGATGAATAGATAGATAGATAGATGAATAAATAGACAAATAGATGAATAAATAGATAGATAGATGAATAAATAGATCAAATAAAATTAAATAAATAGGTATGTAATTTGACCATTTGAACGCAGAATGTTTCTAAAATTATAAGTTTTACTAAAAAGAAAAGAAAAAATAATCTGAATAAAGAAATGTATGTTCACCCTCCTTATCCCTCCCCCACCCCCCCTCTTCCTCTTTCCTGACGAAATGCATCTGACAAATAAACTCATTACCCTATTGGTGGAGAGAGAAAGAGAGAAAGAGAAAGAGAAAGAGAGAGAGAGATAAAGAGAGAGAGAGAGAGAGAGAGAGAGAGAGAGAGAGAGAGAGAGAGAGAGAGAGAGAGAGAGAGAGAGAGAGAGAGAGAGAGAGAGAGAGAGAGAGAGAGAGAGAAAGAGAGAGAAAGAGAAAGAAAGAAAGAGAGAGAGAGAGAGGGAAAGAGAGAGAGAGAGAGAAAGAGGGAGAGAAAGAGAGATAAAGAGAAAGAAAGAGAAAAAGAAAAAGAAAAAAAAAGAGACGAAGAAAGAGAGAAAAAAAATAAATAAATAAAAAAGAAAGACAAAAAAAAAAAAAAAAAAAAAAACACAGCCTCTATTGACAGGTGTTAAAGCACACATTCCTTTGTCAGTTTGGCATCAAGTGCTTCAGATAACAAATTCCCTTTACCGGGGCTGTCTGTATCATTTGAGACTCTTTATGCAAATATTAGCACCGCATTTGAATTTCTTACGGCCAGCTCCAAAACCTGTGATACTGACGGATCCCTTGGCAATGCTAATAACAAGTATTCTCTTATGATGTAAATATCATAGAAATGTGGCTTGTGTATTTTTTTTTTTTTTTCCTTTTTTTTTTTTTTTTTTTTTGAAGCGTTTTATAATCGTTTTGATAAGGGTTTACATCTGCTTGCTGGTCTGTTTATAGTTTTGTCTGTTTGGGGAGAGATATGTTTATATATATATATATATATATATATAAAGATGGTGAGAGGGAATGAGGGTGGGTGGGTTGAGGGAGGGAGGGATGGAGAGGGAGGGATGGATGGGTGGAGGGAGGGAGGGAGAGGGAGGGAGGGAGGGAGAGGGATGGATAGAGGGAGGGAGGGAGAGGGATGGAGAGAGGGAGGGATGGAGAGGGAGGGATGGGTGGACGGATGGAGAGGGAGGGAGGGAGGGAGGGATGGAGGGAAGGATGGAGGGTGGGAGGGAGGGAGGGAGAGTAAAACAGAGAAAAGAAAGAGAGATTCAGAAAGAAAAGGAAAAAATACACAAGAGAGAAATAAACGAATGAAAGAAAGAAGAAAAACAGAAGAAAAGAGAGGCAGACACAGATACAAAAGAGACTCATTGAGACTAAAATGCCTCGACTGTCAACAACCGGTTAGCATGTTCTTCCCCCGAGACCGAAAACCTGGACTGTTTCCGCGTCTGTAATTGGCTACTCGGTAGCCAATCATCTTTCGGCATTGACAGTTGGTAGTTAACGGCTGATAAAAGAAAGAATTAAGTGCAAAAAGATGTTAAATAAGGGGACTGGGTGAGAGGGAAGGGAAGAGGAGGGGAGAGGGGGAGAGGATAGAAGGAGAGGGGAGCAGGGCGAGGAGGGGAGAGGGGGAGGGAAGAAGGGAGAGGAGAAGGGCGAGGAGGGGAGAAGAGGAGGGGAAAGGGGGAAAGAAGAAGGGAGAGGAGAGAGGGGGAGGGATGAAGAGGAGAAGGGAGAGGGGAGAAGGGAGAGGAGGGAAAAGGATATAGGTGAAGAGGAGAAGAGGGAGAATGAGAGAGCAAGAAGAGGAGGAGCAGAAGAAGAGAGGAAGAAGAGGAAGGAGAGAAGAGGAGGGGGAGTAGAGATAGTACGTGAGACGGGACACAATGTGCATTTGAATCTACTTTGCGAAAAAAAAAGGCTTCAGAGATTTATTGCGTTGTATTTTAAGCGTTGACTTGTCTGATAGCTTATCGTTCAATGCTCTGTGGCTGAACGTTCAAGCATATTTCTGGTTCTTGGTGCAGCTCTTTCTCTCTCTCTCTCTCTTTCGCTCTTTCTCTCTCTTTTTCTCTTACTTTCTTGCTCGCTCGCTCTCTCTGTCTCTGTCTCTCTTTCTCCCTCTGTCTCTGTCTGTCTCTGTCTCTCTTTCTCTCTCTCTCTCTCTCTGTCTCTCTCTCTTTCTCTCTCTCTCTCTCTCTCTCTCCCCATGCCCTCCCTCCCTCTCTCTCTCTCTACTTCTCTCTCTTTCTCTCCCTCCCTATCCCTCCCTCCCAGCCTCCCTCTCCCTCCCTCTTTCTCTCCCTCCCTCCCAGCCTCCCTCTCTCTCCCTCTCTCTCTCTCTCTATCTCTTTCATTATTTATAAACTCGCTTTCGTCGTCTTCTCGCTTCTCCTGTGTCTTGTGAATCATTGCTTCTCTCTTCGAAAGGAGGTGTGATTTATAGTACAGTTCGCAGTCGCTGCCTCGTTCAGAGCGCTGTTGACTACTAAGAGAGCGCTGGCATATATTTTTTTTTCCTTTTTTTTCCCTTTTTTTCTTCTTTTAATCTTTTCCCGTCTTTTGGTATTCTTCTTGGTGGTGGTGTTTTATTTTTGTTATCTATTTCTTTTACATATATACATACGAGAATATAGTCACTTGTGTACGTACAGTTATGTGTGTATGTTGTAGAAGACTAGTGTGTTAGAATATATCTAGGAGAAGAAAGTGTTAGAAGGAAAAGAAGAGAATGAGAGAGAGAGAGAGAGAGAGAGAGAGAGAGAGAGAGAGAGAGAGAGAGAGAGAGAGAGAGAGAGAGAGACAATCCAAAAGAAAAAAGAAAACTAAGACCAAACACCCAAAAACAAAAAAAACAAAAATCAAAATTAAAAACAAAAACATCAGCGACTCACCTGTAGCTTATATCCTCTGGCATAGTCTTCGTAGGTCCACCCGAAGCCGTGTAGGACCTGCAGGACGTCCTCGTGGGTGAGGACCGAGAAGAGGCGGTCGAGCAGGATCTTCAGGCGGATGGGCAGTGCCTGGCACCCGTACAGGATGAGCGAGGCGATGTCCAGCACGAGGGAAGGCTTAACCAGTTCGAGGCCGGATTCCTTCTCCCGCCCGAGCCTCACGTCGCCCAGCCCTACGCCCACGCCCGAGGTCACGGTGGTGTCCCTCAGGCCCACGGCGCCGCCCACGCCCACGCTGCCTCGGTCGCCGGTGCTCATGGACAACGCGGCGCCCAGGCTGGCACCCAGACCGCCCAGCGCCCCGCCGAGGCCGCCTCCGAACACGCTGCGGAATCCCAGTTTCTCCAGTGCTGTCGGGGAAAGAAACAGTTAGTCTTATCTTTATCTTTCTGTCTATCTATCTGGCTATCTATTTATCTATCTGTCGATCTATTTATGTGGCTATCTATCTCTCTATCTGGCTATCTGTCGATCTATTTATGTGATTATCTATCTATCTATGTAGCTATCTCTCTATCTGGCTGGCTATCTCTCTATTTATCTGGCTATCTGTCTATCTATCTATCTGGCTATCTGTCGATCTATCTATCTATCTGGCTATCTGTCTATCTATCTATCTGGCTATCTATCTATCTATCTGGCTATCTATCTATTTATGTGGATATCTATCTATCTATCTGGCTATCTATCTATTTATGTGGCTATCTATCTATCTGGCTGGCTATCTCTCTATTTATCTGGCTATCTGTCTATCTATCTATCTGGCTATCTGTCTATCTATCTATGTGGCTATCTATCTATCTATCTGACTGTCAATCTATCTATTTACGTGGATATCTATCTATCTAACTATCTGCCGATTTATCTATTAATGTGGCTATCTATCTATCTATCTGACTGTCAATCTAACTATTTATGTGGCTATCTATCTATATATCTATCTGGCTATCTATCTGGGCTGTGTGTTTATAGCATCACAGTTTCACAGTTTATCATAATCACCTCATTACTATTACCCCCTCCCCCCTTCCCCCTCCCCCCTTTCTCCCCCCCCTTCTCCCCAAAGCAAACATTTCTTTGTCCAACAGTTCGCGTTTCTCCTTATTCCGCTAACTCAAAGACTTCGGAGTAATTCTCGTTGTCACGGCATGCTTCTCCCCCCCCTCCCCCCTCCCCCCCTTTCCCATCACCGTTGAAGGTATCAACGCTATTTCGTTTGTCTGTGTTTGTTTTTGTTTGTTTGTATTATTGAATGTCTCCTTCCTTCTCTCTCTCTCTCTCTCTCTCTTTCTTCTACTATTTTTTTTTTATCTCGCTCTGTTTCTCTCTCTCTCTCTTTCTCTCTCTCTCTCTCTCTCTCTTTCTTCTACTATTTTTTTTTTATCTCGCTCTGTTTCTCTCTCTCTCTCTTTCTCTCTCTCTCTCTCTCTCACTTTCTCATTCTCTCTCTTTCTCTCTCTCTCTCTTTCTCTCTCTCTCTCTCTCACCCATCCTTCCTCCTTCTCTCTCCCTCCCTCATCTTTTCTACCTCCTACAAGATCATAACAAACTTAAAAATGACCCTCGTTCGTGTTCTTAGCCCAATTTCTTCTCCCCTCCCCTCCCCTCCCCTCCCCTCCCCTCCCCCACCCCCGTTCGTTAAGAAAAATAAATAAAAAAATACAAAGAAATCATTCTGTGACAGACTATAGCACCGGAGCTCACGGAGGCGCTCACATGCCAGAATAAAATTAACTTTATACCCCGCAGAAATTACTGGAAAAGAGCAGTGTCCACATATTTAAATCTCACGGCGATGTTAAGGCGGGGGGAGGGGAGGTGGGGGGAGGGGAAGGGAGGAGGGGGGGAGGGGTGAAGGAGGGAGGAGGGGAGGGTGAAGGAGGGAGGGGGGGAAGGGAGGGGTGAAGGCAGGAAGGTGAAGGCAGGAGGGGGGGAGGGGAGGGGTGAAGGCAGGAAGGGGGGAGGGGAGAGGTGAAGGAGGGAGGAGGGGAGAGGGAAGGGGAGGGGGGATGTTCTTGTTTTGTTATTGTTTGTCTTCTTTCTTTTTTATCTAAATCCTTTTTTTATTTATTAATTTTTATCTTTATCTTTTTCTTTTGTTAAGTGTCGCCGAAATGACGAAAAGAAAAACGGAAATAAACTTAATCCGCGCGTGATCTTCCTTCCTCTTCTTCTTTCTCTTCCTCCTCTTCCTCCTCTTCTTCCTCTTCCCTACTACACCCCCACCAACATCACTATTAACCCACCCTCCCTACCCCCCAACCCCCAACCCTACAACCTCTTTAGCTCTCTACCTCCTCCTCCCCCTCCCCCTCCTGCCCCCCTCCATATATCCCCCCCTACCCACCCACCCACCCACCCCGTACACAAAAAAGGAGGGAAAATCACCCGCCATAACTACACAATTACGCCAATTTATGTGACAATTTCAGCCCGGAGGACAATCGCCTCCTGTGTTGATATAGGAAAGGTAATGATATCACCCCTCCCCCCCTCCCTCCTCCCTGCCCCCCTCCCCCCATCCCTGCCCCCCTACCACCGAATAAAAAACAGAGAGAGAAAAAAAAAGAAAAAGAAAAAAATGTGTTTGTGGCTAGGGCCTTTTTTTCTCTTTTTTTTTCTTTTTTTTTTTCTTTGGTAAAGTTATTAATACTTTTTAATCCTGGAGACTTTAGTGTTTATTGTTTATTCTACGTCACCCACCCCCCTTCCCCCTTCCCTCTCCCTCTCCCTCCACCTCCCTTTCCCTTCCCTCCATCCATCCACCTCCCCCTCCCTCCCCCCTCCCCTCCTCCCCTCCTCCCATTCCTCTTCCCTCCTTCCTCAATCACGCCCCCGCCCCCACCCCCTCAACCTCATCCACTTTTCAATCATTATGCAGTCTAGCATTGCAACCGCCTTTTTGAGATTTCATTTTATACATCATATCATTATCCCTTTTTTTGTCTTCAATTATGTGTTTTACATCCATGGCGCCATCAAGTGAATGATAGAAAGAAAACACGAAATATTAGAAATGTAAACACAAGGGGAGGGAGGGGGGAGGGGAAGTGGGATGGGGGGGAGAGAAGGAGGAGGAGAGGGGGAGGGAGAGGAAGGGAAAGGGAGGAAAGGAGGGTAAGGAGAAGGGAAAGGAGAGAGAGAGAGAGGAAAGACACAAGGGGGAAGGGGAAAGGAAAGAGAGAGAAAGAGAGAGAAAGAAAGATAAAGACGAAAAAGAGAGAAGAGAGAAAATATAAGGAGAAAAAAAAGAAATAAGATGAAAGAAAGAGAGAGAGAGAAAAAAAAAGAGACGGAAGAGGCAAGAGACAAAAGAAGGGAAGAGAAGAGAAGAGAGTAGAGTAGAGGAAGGGAAGGGAGAGGGGAAGGGAAGGGAGGAGGAGGAGGAGGTCAAGAAAGGAGGGGAGGGGATGGGGGGAGGGGGAGGAGGAGGAGGACAAGAGGGAGAAGGGAATGCAACCTCCCTTTTATGTTGGGCAAATAAACACTATTTCTAATGATAGGGAATGATAGGACTCGACGCACCGTGATTGGCTCGGGTAATCTGAGGAACAAGGATCATATTACACAGGTAACCGATCACTGCACACAGGTAACGAGGAGGAGGAGGAGGAGGAGGAGGAGGTGGGGGAGGAGGAGGAGATGGAGGAGGAGGAGGAGGGGGAAAAGGTGGAGGAGGAAGAGGACATGGAGGAGGAGGTGGAGGAGATGGAGGAGGAGGAGGAGGAAGAGGAGGAGGAGGAGGAGGGGGAGGAGGAGGAGGAGGAGGAGGTGGGGGAGGAGAAGGGGATGCAGGAGGAGGAGGAGGAGGAGGAGGAGGTGGAGGAGGCGTAGGGGAGGCGGAGAAGAAGGTGGTGGTGGTTAAGGAGGAGAAGGTAGGGATGGAGGAGAAATAGAAAAATAAAGTCATAATTGATAATAATGATGGGATGATGACGATGATAATAATAATCATCCTTTTGACAATAATTTTAATAATAATAACAACAATAAAAATAACAAAATAAACCATAATAACCATAACAAAATAATAAAAGCAACAATGAAAGTAAGATAAAAAAAAGAAACAAAAAAAAACGAAATATACAAACAAAAGAAAATCTAAAAATCCAAAACAAACAAAGAACAAACAAACAAAAGCCACGAAGACACCTGTAATAATCTCTCAAGATATTTCCTCAAAGACAATACCATGACCCCCCACCCCCCCTTCCCCCC
>NW_028234423.1:33202578-33205078 GCF_977035675.1 Penaeus japonicus | reverse complement strand
AAAAACGAAAGAAAAGAAAAGAAAAAAAAAAAAAAAAGAGTTGATGATAAATTTACATAAAGACATACAATGCGTTTTTAGCCTCACTACCTCCCCCGTACCTCTCTACTACCCCTCCTCCCCTCCCCTTCCTCTCAGCCGACCCCGATAGAGTGACCCCACCACCTGGAGATTATCATTTCACAAAAATCGTGGAACTTTGAACATAATAAACAACGCTTTGTTACGCTTAACATAACGGATGAATAGACTTTGAAACCTGTTCAAAAATGTGCGCTTGTTAAGATAACAAGCCCGTGTTAACTAAGTCAATTATAATAACAATACTGGGGATGTACAAGCCTGATGCTGTCTGTCGCTACTGTAGCAAACACCGCTAACAGGCCGCTAATAGTTAGCGTTTGATCCTTAGCGCAAACATATGTCTTACCATTGACGGAGTCATCAAAAATCTCGCTTTTTTTTAGCTGAAGTGTTATAACTACAAAAACTTATTCTTGCCTGTTGTACCAAAAATCCTATACAAGTAAGTTAGTAAGTAAGTAAGTACTTCAAAGTACATCCTGCAATAATGCAAGCCTGTCCCTCTACTCCCCCCCTCCCCCCTCTCACCACCACTCCCCTCCCCCTCCACCCCCCCTCCCCTCACCCGATCTCCTACAAAAACCCCGATAGAGTGAATCCTGCAGACTTGCTATGGGTACCACCGTCAAACCCTTCCCCTTTCCCCCTCCCCCCTTCCCTTCCCCCTTACCCCTTCCCCATAACCCTCCTTTCCCTCCTCTCCTTCCCCCCTTACCCCCTTACCCATGACCCTCCCTTCCCTCCCCTCCTTCCCCTCCTTCCCCCCTACCCATGCAAAGAGACTCTACGTGTACCGAGCCCCATTGACTATAGTGGGTGTCTCGCCGATCCCCATTTTCCCCCCATTAGTCCTGATCAGCTGTAGTTCCGTGGGTTTTGCAGTGACCTCTGTGGGGGATTTTTGAAGCGTCGTTGGTGGGGGTGGGGTGGGGGGTGGGGCTGTGGTGTGGTGGTGGGGTGGGGAATAGGGATGGGGGGAGGGTATGGGTGGGGGAAGAGGAGGAGGGAAAAGAATGGGTGGGTGGGTGGTGGGGAAGGGAATGGAAGGGGGAGGGTATGGTGGGGAAGAGGAGGAGGGGGGAAAGGAATGGGTAGAGGGGGATGGGGAAGGGGAGGGAGAAGGGGAGACTGGTAGGATAAGGGAAGGAGACGGTAAAGGGGGTGGAGGAAGAGGAAAAAGGGGAAATAGGGGAAAGGGGAAAAAGAAGGATGAGGGGAGGAGATGGGAACAGGAAGAGGAGATGGGGAAGAAGAAGTAAAGGGGCGAGGAGAAGGAGGAAGGGGATGGATGAGAGGGAGAGGAGGTGGATAAAGAGAAGAAGAAGAAGCAGAAGCAGAAGAAGTAGAAGAAGAAACAGAAGAAGAAAAAAAAAAGAATAATAGAAGAAAAATGAAGAAAAATAATAATAATTTTAAGGAGAAGAAGCAGAAGAAGAAGAAACAGATGAAAAAGAAACAGAAAAAAATTGAAGGAGGAGGAGGAGATGGCAGAGGGGAGCATAGGGGGAAGGGGAGGTAAAAGGAGGGTCAAGGGGGGGAGGGGCAAGGGGGGGAGGGTGCTTATATGACTGTCTTCCGGGGTTCTACGCATGACCCTCGCCTCGGTCCGGTAGGGTTTTTGTATGCAGGGAAATCCCTCCAGTTTTTAAGGTCCAATTTGCCATTCATTTGTAAAGGGAAGAACGGTCGAATATTCTCGAGAAAAAAAAAAAAAATTATACCTTTTCCCCTTCCTTCCCCTTTCTTTCTCTCTCTTGTTCTCTTCCTTTCCCTTCCCTTTCATCTCCCACCCCCCTTCTTTTCCATTTCTCTTCCCTTCATTCTCCTTCTCCTTTTCTCTCCCCTTCCCCTTTCTCTCCACTTCCCCTTCCTCTCCCCTTCCCCTTTCTCTCCACTTCCCCTTTCTCTCCCCTTCCCTTCCCTCTCCCCCTCCCTCTTCCCCTCTCCTTCCCTCTCCTTCAGTGCCACACATGCCCAAGAGTGTCACGAGCAGTGTGGCCCTCCGTGTGAGGTGTGCCAAGCGGTGCCAGTGACGCAAGGGCACGGCAGGGGGGTGGGCGCCCCTTGTCACCCCCTCACGGCGATCACGTCCCGCCTTAACATTAGGTAAACACACACCGTCGCAGGCACACATTTATATGCATAAACACACACATATACGTACATACACTCGTGTGTAAATGGAAGCATACATACGCGAATACGGAAACACACGAAGACGGAAACGCACATACACACAAATGCACAAGCATACACACACACACACAAACACACAAACAAACACAAACACAAACACAAATACACAAACAAACACACACACACACAAACAAGACTCCCCACGCGCCCCACACACGCCCCCTAACCCCCCCCTCACAAACTCCCCACGCCCCCCCCCCCCAAACTCCCCATGCGCCCC
>NW_028234423.1:33192578-33197578 GCF_977035675.1 Penaeus japonicus | reverse complement strand
TGCTTCTGCTGTAGTCTTAAAATCTTGCACGGGGGAGGGGTGACCGAAACACTTCGGCTCTTTTCTTTCTTGTCTTTATTCCTATCTTTCTTTTCATTTTATTTCTTCCTCTCTTCCTACCTCTTCCTCCTTAAGCAACTTCTTCGTTTTTTCCTTCTTCCTCATCTTTTTTTTTTCTTTCTTTTTTCTTCTCTTCTTTCATCTCCTCCTCCTCTCTTTTCTTTCTGAGTTTTCCTCTTCCTCCTCCCCTCCTCCTTCCTCCCTCCTCCCTCCTCCCTCCTCCTTCCTCCCTCCTCCCTCCTCCTTCCTCCCTCCTCCCTCCTCCCTCCTCCTTCCTCCCTCCTCCCTCCTCCTTCCTCCCTCCTCCCTCCTCCTTCCTCCCTCCTCCCTCCTCCCTCCTCCTTCCTCCCTCCTCCCTCCTCCTTCCTCCCTCCTCCCTCCTCCCTCCTCCTTCCTCCCTCCTCCCTCCTCCCTCCTCCCTCCTCCCTCCTCCTTCCTCCCTCCTCCCTCCTCCCTCCTCCTTCCTCCCTCCTCCCTCCTCCCTCCTCCCTCCTCCTTCCTCCCTCCTCCCTCCTCCTTCCTCCCTCCTCCCTCCTCCTTCCTCCCTCCTCCCTCCTCCTTCCTCCCTCCTCCCTCCTCCCTCCTCCCTCCCCCCTTCCTCCCCCTCCCTGTACCACCTTTCCCCCTCCTCCCTCCCCCCTTCTTCCCTCCTCCCTCCTCCCTCCTCCCTCCTCCCTCCTCCCTCCTCCCTCCTCCCACCTCCCTTCCTCCCCTCCCTCCTCCCCATCCTTTCCTCCCTCCTCCCTTCCTCCCTCCCCCCTTCTTCCCTCCTCCCTCCTCCCTCCTCCCTCCTCCCTCCATACCCATCTTGCACGGGGCGGTCATCGGAGGAAACAGCTGTGCGAGATGATGTAATGAGAGGGTGGCTGGGCGGGGGAGGAGGAGGAGGGAGAGAGGGAGGGGGAAAAAAAAAAAAAGGCGGGGGGGGGGGGGGAGGGAGGTGGGGGTTTAAAGTGAAAGGAGAGAGAAAAAGGGGGTTTTTAGAGGGTGAGGTTTTTAAAGAGAGAGAGGAGGGAAGGGAGAGGAAGGGGGAGGGAGGAGGAGAAAGAGAGGAGAGAGAGGGAAGAGGGGGAAGAGTGGAGGTGAAGGGAGAAAAGGGGAAAGAGAGAGAGAGGAAATAGACGGGGGAAGAAGAAAGTGGGAGAAGGAAAGAGAGGAAAATGAGGGGAAAGAGGAAAAAGTAGAGGGAAAGGATAGGAGGACATAAAGTGAAAGAAAAGCGGGGGTAAAAAAAGGGAGAGAGATGAAAGAGAAGAAAGAAGAAAACAGAAAGAAAATGAATTCAGGAAGAAAGACAACTAAAACTAAAACAAAAAGACCACGGAAACTAAAAAGAAGAAAGAAAAGGGGTGAAAGGAGGGGGGTGAAGGGGGGGGTGTAGGGGGGGATAGAAGACCCTCCCAAAACGTCACCCGTAACGCCGTGTACGTCACACCCGCTTCGGGTACGTCACAGAGGAAGAAACAGGAGGTCCTCTCGCTATGATGGAGGAAAAATGTCTGTCATTGACGACCGCTGTTCATGTCGGTTTTGTTCGACTGTTTGTTTTTTTAAGCTTGTTATTGGCGTGGGGGGGAGGGGGTAGGGGGGAAGGGGGGAGGTATGGGGAAGGGGTATGAGGGGGGAAGAGGAGGGAAGGAAGGTATGGGGAAGGGGTAGGAGGAGGGAGGGGGAGGGAAGGAAGGTATGGGGAAGGGGTAGGAGGGGCGAGGAGGAGGGAAGGTATGGGGAAGGGGTAGGAGGGGGGAGGGGGTTAATTTTGGGGAGGGAGGGATGGGGGAGGCAGGGATGGGGGAGGGAAGTGGAGAGGGAGGGGTAGGGGATTGGGGTTAGTAGGATGATGATGGGAGGAAGGGAGGACAAAAAAGAAGAGAAAGGAGGAGAAAAATCATGAAAAACATAAAGCGAAACAAATAACATTAGAGAATACAACGATAAAAAGGAGAAGGAGGAAGAGGAAGAAGAAGAAGAAGGAGAAGCAGGATAAGAAGAGGAGGAATATGAAAATATGAAAAAAATAGAAAAAGAAGAAGAAGGGGAGGAGTAGGAGGATGAGTAGGAGAAGAGGAGGAAGAGGAGGAGGAGGAGGTAGAGGTGGAAGAGGTGGAGGAGGAGGAGGTAAAGGAGGAGGAGAAGACAAGAGTCAATAAGAATCCGTCCGATGCTTTACAAGGCAGATAGACACAAGATAAAAGCCAGATGAACAGGAGAGATAGAGAAGGAATGCGAGGGCGGAGTGATATACCAGAAATAGTTTCCAAGAAGATGCAGATAATAGCATATTGCAAAAAATGGGGGAGGAAAAAAGAAAAAAGAAAAGAAAGACGAGAGGAAAAGATTGTGAGACAAGAGGAATGATGCTGATGAGATAAAGTGAGAGAGAGAGAGAGAGAGGGAGAGAGGGAGAGGGAGAAGGAGAGAGAGAGGGAGAGAGAGAGAGAGGGGGAAGAAGAGAGGAGAGAGGAGGAGAGGGAGAGAGAGAGAGAGAGGGAGGAGGGAGAGAAGAGAGAGGAGGAGGGAGTTTTTTGGAGATGAGAGAGTTGAGAGAGAGAAGAGAGGAGGAGAGAGAGAGAGAGAGAGGAAGAGAGAGAGGAAGAACAGAGAGAGAGAGAGTGAGTGAGAGAGAGAGAGAGAGAAGCCCCCCCCCCCCCCCCCCCCCCCCCTCGCGAGAGAGAGAGAGAGAGAGAGAGAGAGAGGGAAGAGAGGCGGGTAAGATAGCCAGAGAGAGAGAGAAGAAGAGAAGAGAGGAGGGGAGGAGAGGAGTAGAGAAGAGAGATCAAGGTGGAGAGAGAGAGAGAGAGAGAGGAGAGAGAGAGAGGAGAGAGAAGAGAGAGAGAAGAGAGGGAAGAGAGAGAGGAAAGGAGAGATAGAGAGGAGAGGAGAGGAGAAGAGAGGAGGAGAGAGGAGGAGAGGAGAGAGAGGGAGAGAGGAGAGAGAGAGAGAGAGAGAGAGAAGATGATGAGAGAGAGGAGAGAGAGAGAGAGAGAGAGAGAGAGAGAGAGGAGAGCGGTGGGAGCACGAGCGGCGAGGCTGCGGAAGAGCGAGATGGGTAGAAGCGTAGAGGCTGGCGGGGAGCTCGAGAGAGAGAGAGCGAGATGGAGTCAGGGATGAGAGCGACGGGAGAGAGAGAGGAGAGGGGGAGAGCGAGAGGGATGAGGGGAGAGGGGAGGGACGAGAGATGAGAGGGGACGAGAAGAGGGAGAGAGAGGAGTGAGAGAAGAGAGAAGAGGAGACCGACAGAGGAGAGGAGTAGATGATGAGAAGGAGGAGTATGAGGAGAAGAAGAGAGAGAGGGAAGGGAGAGGGTGACGAGGGTAAGGGAAGGGGGGGAGCAGATTGATCACAGACATCTTTAGCAAAAAAAAAGTATCCGCTTTAGAAAATTATATCTTTAACAGTAATGATAACAATAGAAAGCAAAAAATGCTTTCGAAGTCACAGTACCCCCCCACCCACCTTCGTCCCCCCTCCCTCCTCTACCCTATACAACAAGACCCCCCCCCCTCCCCTCACCCCTTTCTCACACACCTCCTCCTTTTCCTCTTTCTCCTCCTACTTCACCTGCAGCCAAGACACTTCACTTCCTCATCCACTTAAACCTCCACCTCCCCCTTGACTTCCACCTCCACTTCCTTCTCCACCTCCCTCTCCACCTCCTCCTCCACCTGCAGCCAAGACATTTCACCTCCCCGCCCACTTAACCCTCCTCTTCCCCCTCGACCTTTTTTTTTTTTTTTTTTTTTCCTCTCCTTCTCCACCACTCCACCACTTCCACCTCAGCCAAGACACTTCTCCCCATCCCTTAAACCACCACCTCCACCTCCCCTCCAGCAGCTCCTTCTGACCTTCTCCACCCTCCCCCCCACGTAAACCACCCACTTTTCCCCCCCCACCACCACTTCCACCTCCTTCCCCACCTCCACCACCACCTCCACCTCCACCTGCAGCAGCCAAGACACTTCACCACCACCTCCCCATCCACTTAAACCACCTCCACCTCCTTCTCCCCCTCCACCACCACTTCCACCTCCTTCCCCACCTCCACCACCACCTCCACCTCCACCTGCAGCAGCCAAGACACTTCACCACCACCTCCCCATCCACTTAAACCTCCTCCCCCTCTACCACCACCTCCCCCACCACCACCACCTCCTCCCCCTCCACCACCACTTCCACCTTCTCCCTCTCCTTCTCCACCACCTCCACCTCCACCTGCAGCAGCCAAGACACTTCACCTCCCCGTCCGCCGCAGCGCCTCACGAAAATGAGAACCGACCCTAATACCTCTTGTACATGACACCCAAGTGTAGGTTCATCCAAGGGCCCGGAGGAACACCGCCGCAGACCCAAATGGTAGGGTTATAACCAGCACTTGCTATTAGCCTCTCGACTACCTTCTTCGGTCCTTGGTGGTGTTCCCTCTCCCTCTCCCCCTCTCCCCGTCCCTCTCTTCTCTTCTTCTCTTCTTCTCTTGCTTATTCTCTCCTTCTCGTCTCCTGTGCTGTTTTTTTTTTTTTTTTTTTTTGTCTCTTTCTCTTTTTTTTTCTCTCTCTTTCTCGCTCTTTTTTTTTCTCTCTCTCTCTCTCTCTCTCTCTCTCTCCCTTTCTCGTTCTTATTCTTTTTTGTTTTGTCTGTTTTGTTCTGTCTCCTTCTTCATCTTCTTCGCGCATTGGTGTCTGCCTCTCTTCTCTTTCGCTCCCTCCCTCTCTCTCTCGTCTTTTTTCTATTCTTCTTTCTTATGTCTGATTTCTTATCTTCTTCCTCTTGCTCTTGCTCACTTCTTGTCTTTCGTTTTACTCATTTTTTTCTCATTCTTTTCTGTGTCTTCTTGTTCTCTTGTTTTTCGTTGTGATGTCTTGTTCTAAGTGGTCATTGTGATCCTCTTATTTTCCTTCCTTCTTTTTTCCTTTTCCAACCCCTCCCTTCCTCCCTCCTTCTCA
>NW_028234423.1:33185078-33187578 GCF_977035675.1 Penaeus japonicus | reverse complement strand
TGGAAGAAAAAGTCGGAAAACTCGATACATTTATTTTTTTTTTTTTTTTTTTTTTTTTGGTATCGACTTGTCCGCCTGTTCTGAGGAAACGAAATTCGGTGTTAACGGAAAAATAATAAATGGAGGAAATTTGATGTTTTTGATCGCATGAATAATGGTAATTAGAGGTATGTTTGTGTGTGATAATGATGGTAATTAAGTAATAATTGTGATACTCACTACGAGATTCTTCTGTTGTTAATGATCTATCAGTAGAATCAATCGTTATATTATAGAAGAAAAAAAAAACTTTCAACTATAATGAATATGCAATAGATAATGCACATCATGCAACCCGAAAAGACAATGATAATAAACGGGGGGACAATATCAATAAAAATAAATGAAGCAAAAGAGAAAAAACATTAAAGAAATAATAAATACACATGGATAGACCACGACAGGGGGTTCTGCAACAAGAGTAAACACATCTGTATAGATTTGCAATTGAAACGAGCAATAAAATGCCCATCTCGAGCGCTTTACATGAGACCCGATCACCTCCTGGAGACGCAAGAAATATGGAAGGAAGGAGGGAATAAGAAGAAAACTCGAAGAGATGAAAGAAGAGTGTGGAAGAATGAGGGAAAATTTGAAAGAATGAGTGAAAAAAAAGGTGTAAGACTCATTAAAAACGGTGAGAATGAGAGAAAATGGGTGGATGGTGATGAAAGAAAACGGAGAGAAATAAAGAAAATGGAGAGAATGACAGAAAGCGGGAAGAATGAGAGAAAACTGAAAGAAAGGAAAGAAAATTAATAGAATGAGAGAAAACAGAGAATATGAAAAGAACAGAAAAAAAAGAAAATGTAACAGAAAAAAGATAGAGAGAGAGAAAGCCAAAAAAGAAAAGTAAACAACACCCAAATAAAAAAAAACAAAGTCAAAAGTATAAAAGAAAACATATTATTTCGTTTTCTGTTGTCATGCTTGGCCAATAGATGTCCTTCCAGAGACACTGCGAAAATCGTATTCAACATTTATTCAAATGAGAATGAATAACTAAATAAATTATTTGAAAAAAAAACACACTCCGTTAGACAGAGTTGAGACACTGGCTTCTACAATGCTACTTTTAGGTCAGCAAATATATATATGTATTTTTTTTTTCTTCATAAAATAATAATATTATCTAATAGAGACAAGGTTGGCAGAATATGAAATCCAATTGAAATTTTAATTATCATATGAACGTAATTCATCACGACTGTTAATTACGGCAGAAACATCATGATAAAATGAGTTATTACAAATAATGAAAATCATGGTTGAATATTTATCATAAAAATGAGGAAAAACGATGATAACAATATTAATAATAAAGATGATAATCATGATAATAATAATAACAACAATAATAATGATAAAAATAACAATCATAACTTCACCCTCACATACCCCCCCTCCCAGCAACACTCTAACTTCACACCCTCACATACCCCCCCTCCCTCCCCTCCCCCCCAGCAACACCCTAACTTCACCCTCACATACCCCCCTCCCCCCCCCCAGCGACCCCATAACTTCACCCTCACATACCCCCCTCCCTCCCCGACCCCCCAGCAACACCCTCACATACCCCCGCACCCCACCCACCCCCCCACCCCCAAAAAAAAAAAAAATAATAAATAAAGCCAAACATAATCAATAGCCCACCGGTTTCATAATCAACTTTGCAACCGGTAAACACAGCTTCGGGAACACAGCAGTATTTAAAGCATAACAAAGGCCGGGCAACGAGGCTCAAAGCGTATCAAAGCCTTGGATAAACACGCCCTCTGCCGTGCAATGTTGGAGATAAACGGTAATATGAAATCACACTTCATAGGAGAGGGGGAAGGGAGAGAGGAAGAGAGGGGGAAGGGAGAGGGAGAGGGGGAAGGGAGAGAGAATGAGAGAGGGGGAAGGGAGAGAGAATGAGAGAGGGGGAAGGGGGAGAGAGAGGGAAGGGAGAGAGGAAAGGAGGGGGGAAGGGAGAGAGAGAGGGAGAGATGGAAATAAAGGGGAAGGGAGAGAGGAAGAGAGAGGGAAGGGAGAGAGGTAGAGAGAGGGGGAAGGGAGAGAGAATGAGAGAGGGGGAAGGGAGAGAGGAAGAGAGGAAAGGAGGGGGAAGGTTGAGAGGTAGAGAGAGGGGGAAGGGAGAGAGGAAGAGAGGGGGAAGGGAGAGAGAATGAGAGGGGGAAGGGAGAGGTAGAGAGGGGGAAGGTTGAGAGGTAGAGAGAGGGAAAAAAGTGGAGAGGGGGAAGGGAGAGAGGAAAGGAGGGGGAAGGGAGAGTGGGAGAGAGAAAGAGAGGGGGAAAGGATAGAGGGAGAAAGGAAGAGAGGGGGAAGAGAGAGAGAGAGAGAGAGGGAGAAGAGAGAGAGGGGAGAGAGGAAGGGACAGGGTGATAGGGGTAGGAGGAGAGAGAGAGGAAGGGGTAAGATGGAAGGAGGAGGAGGAGCAGAGGAAGGGGTGAGGGGAAAG
>NW_028234423.1:33142578-33172578 GCF_977035675.1 Penaeus japonicus | reverse complement strand
ATTTTCTGTCATATTTTTCACATTTTTTCTTATCGTCATAATTTACATTTCTCCATAGTTCACATCAATTTGAAATTAACGAAAAAAAGAAAAAAAACAGTCAATAACAAACCATAATAACCAAACAAACAAAGCAAAAGAACAAGCAAGAACAAGCAAGAACAAACAAGAACAAAACAGCATATCTGATACGGGTGTCATAGACTCTGTATACTTAGACAAATAGTGAAGCGGGTATGCGGGTATCATAATGACTCCATGAGGGGTGGATGGATGGATGGATGGATGGATGGAGGGAGGGAGGGAGGGAGGGAGGGAGGGAGGGATGGGTGGAGGGAGGGAGGGAGGGAGGGAGGGAGGGAGGGAGGGAGGGAGGGAGGGAGGGGTGGATGGATGGAGGGAGGGAGGGAGGGAGGGATGGATGGATGGATGGATAGATAGATAGATAGATAGATAGATAGATAGATAGATGGATGGATGGATGGATGGAGGGAGGGAGGGAGGGATGGATGGATGGATGGATGGAGGGAGGGAGGGAGGGATGGAGGGAGGGAGGGAGGGAGGGAGGGAGGGAGGGATGGATGGAGGGAGGGAGGGAGGGAGGGAGGGATGGATGGAGGGAGGGAGGGAGGGATGGATGGATAGATAGATAGATAGATAGATAGATAGATAGATAGATAGATGGATGGATGGATGGATGGATGGATAGATAGATAGATAGATAGATAGATGGATGGACAGATAGATAGATAGATAGATAGATAGATAAATAGATGGATGGATGGGTAGATCACCTGTGTTCTTGTGTTTGTTCTTTGTTCTTCGACGGCATTCAAGTCGCGTGCTCTTTTGTCTGGTAAGAGGGGGGTGGGGGTCGGGGTGGAGGTGGGGGTGGTAGGAGGAGGCGGGGGCTGTTGGGATTGTGATTGTTGGTATTTTGTGGTATTGTGGGCGTGGTGATGGGTTTACTATAGGGGTATTTTTTTCTTTATCATATGTTTATGTATGTTTTCTTTTCTGTTATTATGAATATGTATTTCTGTGTCTATGCATAAACGCCTACATATATATATATATAGATATTATATATATATATATATATATATTATAATATATATTATGTATATATATAATATATATGTATATATATAATATTCTATATTATATATATATAATATATATTACTATATATACTACTATCTATATAGATATTTATATACACATATACATATACATATACATGTACACACACAGACACAAACACACGCCAACACAACAAACATTTTATAAACAATCTTTTCATCCCATACTCCTAGTTATACTCTGACATGATCGGCCCATCTTCCATTACAATTAAACGTATTTCATTTTAGTATTATGCTGTCGGCGATCTTAAATATGCCGGCTAATTGCACCCGTTGCAACGATTCAGATGCAGAAACTGACTGTTTAAATGTTTTCTTGACTGTATGTCATGCAGGGTAGACGAAGAAACGGACATTAATGACTTGAAATACAGGAAACATAAAAGTTGCCGCCATGTGACTTACAAAAAAAAAAGAAAAAAAAGAAAAAAAAAAAAAAAAAAAAGAAGGGAAAAAAAAGACTGTCGACTGACGGGCTTGTCATGTTCACGATTTTATTTTTATTTATTTTTTTTATCTTCTATCTGATTTATTTATTTATTTATCTTTATTTATTTTTTGGAGGGAGGGTATGATAAAAGAAATTTTATTGTTTTTTTCATATATATATATATATATATACATATATATATATATATATATATATATATATATATATAGAGAGAGAGAGAGAGAGAGAGAGAGAGAGAGAGAGAGAGAGAAAAGAAATAGAGAAAAAAAGAGAAGAAAAGAAAGAGAGAGAAAAAAAAACAAAAAAAAAAAACAGGCAGACAAAAAAGACACCCCCAAAAAAAGCAAAGCAAAAAACAAGAAAAATGAAATGAATCAAACACATCACACAAACGAAAAAACCCAAGTCAGTCACACACAACACACCTCAAGTAAGTCATCCATAGTCCCAGCACGGTTATCAGCAGTTGCAATGATTGCTAACCTTTTCCATGCATGCGGTTTGTGGGAAATCCTGAGGAAACGACTCTTCTGCGACCACTGTTGTCTACGACCTGCCTTCCCCCCACCCCCCTTTCCTCCTCCTCCCCCCCCTCCTCCTCTCCCTCCTCCCTCCTGTGGTCGTAGCTGTTTGGAAAATTATTGGCTGAGTCCTATATATATGTGTATATATATGTATATGTATGTATATATGTACGTATATATATATATATATATATATATATATATATATATATATATATATATATATATATATATATATATAGAGAGAGAGAGAGAGAGAGAGAGAGAGAGAGAGAGAGAGATGAATATATATAGATAGATTTTTTTTTTCTTTTTTCTTTTTTCTTTTTTCTTGGCGGTGGGGGGGGGGGGTCTTGTCGAGTGCTTTTGTTGGTTTCCGGATCGACTTTTGATTCTTCTGATTGTGTGCTTTATTTTTGTTTGCTTTGTATGGTTTCTTTGATTATCATTCTCTTTGAGGGGGATATGGATGTTATTGTTTTTTCTTCTCTCTCTATGTCCTAGCTTTATTCCTCCCGCTCTGAGAAGACGGTTCATAGACGGAAGGAGAAGAAGAGGAGGAAGAGGGGAGGGAGGGAGGGAGGGAGAAGAAGTGGAGGGAGGGAGGGAAGAAGAGGAGGAAGAAGTGGAGGGAGGGAGGGAGGGAGGGAGAAGTGTAAGGAGGGAGGAGAAGTGGAGAGAGGGAGGAGAAGTTTAGGGAGGGAGGGAGAAGAAGTGGAGGGAGGGAGGGAGAGGAAGGGGAGAAGAAGTGTAGTTAGGGAGAAGTATAGGGAGGGAGAGGAGGGAGGAAGAGGAGGGAGGGGAGGGAGAGAGGAAGGGAGAGAAACATGCGGTACGATCTTTTAACCCCAGGCAAGGTAAGTCTGACGGTGCTGGCGGCCGTACGAAATCGCCTAATGACACAGCCAACGTCATCTGCGGTAAGAGAGCAAATCTCTCGATGATTCTCGGTTGCTGGTCAAAATCGCACTGCAAATACAGCGACACTGTATTCCCTCGCCTCGTCAAGTGTGTTGGTTATAGCGGGAAGAACACACACACGGAGGCGCGGCGAGGAAGCGAGCGGGGACATCCGTAAGCGCTAGCCGCTAGACTCCCGCTCTGCTAGTCTCCGTCGCTTTCGTATTTCTTTTAAATTCTTCCTTTTTTTAAGTATTTTTCGTCGCTTGTTTTGTTCGTTTTTTAATTTCTTTTGTTGGGTGGTTTGTTTACAGGTTGTTTTGAGTTATAGGAGTTTATAGGAAATCGTGGAATTTGTGATATATCGAGAGCGGCCGGTCAAATTCGTAAAACTTTCTTTTAAAAATAATTATCTCAACGAAAAATTCAAATCGAGTACACACAAAATAACACAATAACATCAGTAAAAATATATATAATAGATGAAACACAAATACGCACATACACACAAAAGAATAATAATAATAATAAAAGACCACGCATAAAAAAAACTCCTTAAAAAGAAGAAAAAAACAAACAAAAAAAAACATGAGTATCATTAACCTCACCCCTGTCATACACCGCCAACCTCCCCCACCTACCCCCCCCCCAAAAAAAAAAAAAAAAAAAAAAAAAAAAAAATCCTTTTTCCTAAACCTCAAAAACACGTTTCCAACCTATATATAGTTATTTTTACAATCGTTGTTAGCTTAATAGTCACCTGTTCCCGAGAGGAGGTTAGGCAAACACAAGTCGCCAAGGCAATAAAACAAGGTTGACCTTTTTTTTGCCTCCTTTGCCAAGCCGAGTCTCCGGCTTTACCTCGACGGAGAGGGACGAGGCGACGCTACCGCAGGGTTTAGAGACGAACTTCTTCTCTTTGCGATCTCGGTTGGGGGGATGGGGGAAGGGGGAGGGGGGAGGTGGAGGAGGGGTGGTTGTAGGTTTGAGGGGGGTGGGAGGTAGGAGGGGAGAGGGAGGAGGAAGGGGGAGATAACTAGATATATAGGTATATATATAGATAGATAGATAAATAGATAGATAGATAGACAGATAGATAAATAGATAGATAGATAGAGAGAGAGAGAGAGGAAGAAAGAGAGAGAGAAAGGAAGAGGAAGAAAGAGAGAGAGAAAAAGGAAGAGAAAAAGAGAGATAGAAAGAACCAAACTGACATAAAAAAAAACAACAACAACAAAATAACAAAGCGCATAAAAAACAAAGAAAAAGAAAGAAAAACGAAGAAAAAAAACACCAACAAACAGACAAACAGACAGACAAACACCACATCACCACCACAACAAAGACACGAAGACCAAACGCCGTATCTCACTCACTACCGATGATTAATAACCATCCGATTCAAATCCAAAGAACTAAAAATAAATAAAGAAATAAAGAATAATAAAAAAAGGAAGGAAGCAAAGACCCCGATCAGCATATCAATGAAGAGTTAATGGCTTTTCGAACTATCGACTCGCAAGTGAATGAATACTCGTCCTCAAACATCTACTCGTCCTCAAGCATCTACTCGTCCTCAAGCATCTACTCGATTTGAAGCTTCTACTCGTCCTCAAGCATCTACTCGTCCTCAAACATCTACTCGTCCTCAAGCATCTACTCGTCCTCAAACATCTACTCGTCCTCAAACATCTACTCGTCCTCAAACATCTACTCGTCCTCAAACATCTACTCGTCCTCAAACATCTACTCGTCCTCAAGCATCTACTCGTCCTCAAGCATCTACTCGTCCTCAAACATCTACTCGTCCTCAAACATCTACTCGTCCTCAAGCATCTACTCGTCCTCAAACATCTACTCGTCCTCAAACATCTACTCGTCCTCAAACATCTACTCGTCCTCAAGCATCTACTTGTCCTCCAGCTCCTACTCGTCCTCAAACTTCTTTCTACTCGTCCTCAAACTTCTTTCTACTCGTCCTCAAACATCTACTCGTCCTCAAACATCTACTCGTCCTCAAGCATCTACTCGTCCTCAAGCTTCAGCTCGTCCTCAAGCATCTACTCGTCCTCAAACATCTACTCGTCCTCAAGCATCTACTCGTCCTCAAACATCTACTCGTCCTCAAGCATCTATTTGTCTTCAAGCATCTACTCGTCCTCAAGCATCTACTTGTCCTCCAGCTCCTACTCGTCCTCAAACTTCTTTCTACTCGTCCTCAAACATCTACTCGTCCTCAAGCAACTACCCGTCCTCAAACATCTACTCGACCTCAAACATCTACTCGTCCTCAAACATCTACTCGTCCTCAAACATCTACTCGTCCTCAAGTTTCAACTCGTCCTCAAGCTATAACTCGTCCTCAAGCGCCTACTCGTCCTCAAACATCTACTCGTCCTCAAGCTATAACTCGTCCTCAAGCATCTACTCGTCCTCAAACATCTACTCGTCCTCAAACATCTACTCTGAGTACGAGTGGAACTTCTTGTCATGCAACTATGAGGCTGGAGGAAGCGAACGAGTTATGTGACCTTTATCTTAGCTCATCTTATCTAAGTTTATATCTTTTTAGGTCTTTCTCTCTTTATCTGTTTATATATGTATATATATCTTTTCTTTAAAGGCGGCAGTGTCTCAGAATAAGAGATTTTATCATTATGTTTATATTTATTTTTTATTTATTTTTTTTTATATTTATTTATCTATATATGTTCTTATATATTCATTGTTTTATTGACCTACTAGTTTATTCACTTATTTATTTGTTTATCAATGTAATACGGGAAAAAGAAGAAGAAAATAAAACTCCCCAAAATGGTGCTATATTTATGAAACTATATATCAAAATATATCAGTTAAATGTATCATTGTAATATATTAATCAAATTTACATATTTTTTCGGCATAAACTATCGCGATCACAAACAAATTAAGATAAAAAAATAAAAAAATCTCAAAAGTTGATAATTCTCCCTCACAATAAGTAACCCAAAAGTTATGGGATTCAAAAGGTATCAGTCAAATATATCATTGTAATATATCAATCAAACTTACATTTATTTTCCGGCATAAACTATCGCGATTACAAACAATTTAAGATAAAAAAAAAAACTCAAAAGCTGATAATTCTCCCTCACTATAAGTAACCTAAAAGATATCGGATTCCCTTGAATTTTCCGTAGTATAGGAATGAATTATTTTAAAGGATTTCAATCTTGTTTTGAGAAATCAAAAGACAAAAGAGTGAATTATGAATTTCAAAGGTGTTGGTGTTTATATTCATTATGTTAATTATCCTATTAACTTATCTAGAAGATAATAAGGAAAGTATTAAGGAAAAAAATATATGATTAAGTGATATCTAAAACCGCAAAGTTTAACATTAAGATTATAGTTATCAATATTAATACATCTTTTCTAACAAAACCAATAAAATAATTATCCCTCAAATGATATACAAATAAAAAATAAAACGAAAAAAAAAAAATATATCCTCAAAGATTACAACATAACACACAGAAAAAAAACAAGAAACAAAATATTGAAAAAGAATTTAAAAAAATATAAATAAAAAAAATAATATATATATATTCTAAAAACTCCCCCTTCCCCTTCCCCCTCCCCCCCCTACATCGACCCCGCCCATCGTCCCCCGTCCAGCGGAAGCCTTGCAACTTGCAACTATTTCTAAATCGTCTAGAACACCATCGATCGAAAAAAGGGTGTCTAATTAGACCCAATTAAGGAGTTAATTACACCTGAACTAACGGCCTGGTATATCGAATATTATAGAGACTCGAAAACGGTTAATAAATGTAAATAAACCGTAAATATAAAGGGGAGGGAAAGACAGAGAGCGAGAGAGAAAGAGAGAGAGAGAGAAAGAGAAAGAGAAGAGAAAGGGAGAGAGAGAGAAGAGAGAAAGAGAAGAGAGAGAGAGAGAGAGAGAGAGAGAGAGAGAGAGAGAGAGAGAGAGAGAGAGAGAGAGAGAGAGGAGAAGAGAGAGGGAGGAAGACGGAAGAGAGAGAGAGAGAGAGAGAGAGAGAGAGAGAGAGAGAGAGAGAGAGAGAGAGAGAGAGAGAGAGAGAGAGAGATAATAAACAAGCCACACGAGGCGACAAGGAGGAAAAGGGATTAAGCAACGAATCCCATCAGTAAACTACACAGCCCAAGGAGATTCCAAGCCACTGTAATCTTTTCCTCTCTCCCCTCCCCCTTCTTCTTCTACACCCCCCTCCCGTCGTCTCTCCCATCCCTCCAACACCCCTTCCTCCACCCCCCCTACCCCTCCTCCATCCCTCTATTCCTTATCCGCCTATCCCTCCTCCATCCCTTATCCCCCTACCCCTCCTCCATCCCTCTCCCTTTCAATCTCTCTCCCTCTTCCCCCTCCCTCTCCCTTCCAATCCCCCCTACCCCTCCTCTACGCCCCCCTCTCCCTCCCTTCTCCATCCCTCCCTCTCCCCCCTTTCTAGCCCCCCTCCTCCATTCCTCCATCCCCCCTACCCCTCCTCCATCCCTCCATCCCTCCTCCCTCCTTCTCCCTTCCAATCCCCTCCCCCCTCACCCCCTCCCTCCCAATCCCTTCCCGAAAGGAATTGGTCGTTAGCGCCCTTCTAATACCGTGTTATTACCGTTTAATCCGGTGGTTGTTTGGTGGTGGTGGTGGGCGTGGGGGGAGGGGGGGAGGAGGGGGGGAGGGGGGAGTTTAGACGCACCGCTAAGACCCGTGTGTGTCTCTGGGACGGTTCGGGAAAAAGACTTCTGTCGTTCGAGGGACTTTGTCGTTCCAGACGAGTCTTTGGCTTGTGTGGGTATTTAAGAGGTTGGCGGAAGAAGGGGAGGAAGGGGAGGGGGTGTGAGGGGTGAGGGGAAAGGGGGAGGGTGGAGGGAGGGAAAGAAGGGGAAAGGGGGAAGGGGTGAGGGGAAAAGGGGAAGAAGGGGTGAGGGTGAGGGAAAGGGGGTAAGGGGTGAGGGGTAAGAAGGAGGGGGAGTGGTGAGGGGAAAGAGTGAGGGAAAAGGGGAGGGGAAAGGAGGAAGGGTAAAGAGGGGAAAGAGGGGGAGGGGAAAGGGAGAATGTCTTTAGAAAGGATCGGCGTTAATGTGTGACAGTGGATATTGGTTGTGGATATGTTGTGAAGATTGGTTGCGTGTTCCTTCTGGTTGTTTTTGTCTTAATTATTGCTTGTCTTCCTTTATCGGTATCTTTATTACAATTAATTTTCAGTTTTGCTACTATTTATTTTTATTAGTACTTATTAGCCTTAGTGAATTGGGGAGAACAGTTTAATCGTATAGGTTAGATGTTAGGCGTTGCTAGAATTTGGTTATTTATGTATCATGATAATAGCAATAGTAGTTGTAGTAGTAGTAGTAGTAGAAGAAGCTGTAGTAGTAGTAGTAGTAGCAGTAGTAGAAGTAGTAGTGATAATAATAATAATGATAATAATAGTAGTAATACAAATATTAATAATAATGAAATGATAATAATAATAATAATAATGATAATAATAATAAGGATAATAATAATAATGATAATAATAATATCAAAATTGATAATGATAATGATAACAGTAACACGATAATAATAATAACAATATCAATTATAACAATAAGTCGAAAATAAAATGAACAAGAACAATAGCAAAAACAAAACTACTACTTCTGCTACTACTACTACTACTAATAATAATAATAATTACTCAAATAATAACCAACAAAAATAATAAAAAAACAAACAAAAATAAAAACCGCACCAACAAGAACATGAACGATAACAAGAGTGATAACACAAAAAAGAAAAAAAGAGAAAAAAAAAGAAAAAGAAAGAAAGAAAAGAAGAAGAAGAAGAAGAAGAAGAAGAAAAAAAATCAAATGAATGAAAAGACATGAAAAAGGTAGATTTGCGGTCCCTCGAATTTCTTTCTTGTCTCTCCGACGCCCGCCAATGGGTCGCCGGGTCATAATTCATGTATTTGTCAAATGACAAACTTAAAAGGAATGCAACATAACGCGTGGTTTATAGTTGAAGTTGCTGGTGTTGCAGTGAAGGACCCCCCTCCCCCCTCCCTCCTTCCCACCCCCCGTGTCTTTGCGACGTTCGATGATCTTAAATTACCTGTACTCTTTTTTTTTTTTTCTCTCTCTCTCTCTCCCTTGCAATCTACGTGTTGCAGAACCCCTTTGCAACATCCATCTCCATTACCGTTACCAGCGCCTCTACCAAGCTCTGTGTGTCACCACCGCCGCGACTACCATCTCTTGCAGCGTAGCTAGTTGGCTAGTATCACTAGTATCTCTGCAACTACTGCCGTACTGCCGTTGCAATGCCCCCTTTTTTTTTCCACCGCCACGGGTTGCTACCACCGACGCCGCGACGCCTACCTCGACTACCTCCTTTCCAACACATGACTAAGACCGCCGCTGCCACCATCTCTACGGCTGCCACCTGAACTACCTCTTCTTTCTAGGACCATCACCACCACTATAAGTTACTATTGCTACCGTTGCGGCCGCTACCTGAACTACTGTCGGTCTTCCCGCTACCGCCACCGCCACCGCCGATGCCGCCGCTACCACCATTTTTACCACCGCCGTTCCATCATTTCCAACATCTTCGCCTGTATTACCCTCATGACCCCAACACCCGCACCGAAATCGCCACCCGCACAAGTTATTGCCACCGTCGCTGCTGCCACCACCACCTCCTCTACCACCGCTATTCCACCGCTAAGCCACTGCCTCTTCTCCGCCCTTCTGTCTGTCTCTCTCTCTCTCTCTCTCTCTCTCTCTCTCTCTCTCTCTCTCTCTCTCTCTCTCTCTCTCTCTCTCTCTCTCTCTCTCTCTCTCTCCCTCTCTCTCTCTCTCCCCGACCGAAGGGAACACCCACGGACAGCGGTTCCGAGCTCCTCGTCGACGCCCACTTACAAGAAAGACTTAAAAACCGACGTCGCGGCTTATCCGGCGCCCACTCTACGGCCCTCCGGAGCATCTGGCCACTTGTTAACACGACCGTCAGTAACACCTACAGGACAGGGGTCGGCGGGCAGGGGCAGGGGCAGGGACAGGGGCAGGGGCAGGGGCAGGGAGGGAGAAGTAAAAGCCACCGAGACTGAAATCCCGAGACAGATGTGTGTATCTATATAAAAAGAAGAGGGACCATCAGACCCGACTTATAAGACATTAATCTTCGTACATCCTCTCTCTCTCTTCCTCCCTAACCGCCCCCCCTCCTCCTTCCCTCCTAGCCCTCCTACCTTCACCCTTTCATCATCTCCTTCTCCCTCCCCTTCCCTCCTTCTCCTAACCCCTTCCCCTTCCCCTTCCCCCTTACCGCCTCTTCCCTCCCTAACCCTCTCCTCTCCTCTCTCTCTCCTCTCCCTCCCTTCCCCTTCCCCTTCCCCCTTACCACCCCTTCCTAACCCTCTCCTCTCCTCTCTCTCTCTCTCTCTCTCTCTCTCTCTCTCCTCTCCCTTCCCCTTCCCCCTTACCGCCCCTTCCCTTCCTAACCCTCTCCTCTCCCTCCTCCCCTCCCTCCCCTCCCTCCCTCCCTCCCCCTAGAACTAAGCATTAACCGTCGCTCGCAGTATCCGACGTGTACTGTGGCCGCCAGGAGAAAACTGGGCTTCAGTCGGGTCCAAATAGGCCGTCACCAACGTGTAATTGCGTCTAATTACTGGTCCGCCAGGAGGATGCTTTTGCCAATGACGCCGGGGCATGCACGGCCCAACACACATTTTAGCAACTTTTTAAGGGATAGTCGATGCGCCGCCAGCCCATAATTTGGGGACATTTTAAGGGATGGGGTTTCTCTCTCTCTCTCTCTCTCTCCAGTGCCCACCGGGGGTTAGGGGAAGGGGGGGTCCCTGTGGGGTGAGGTGTGTGTAGGGGGGTGGGGAAGGGGAAGGGAAGGGATGGGAAGGGAAGGGGAGGGGAGGGATGGGAAGGGGATGGGGGAGGGAAGGGAAAGGGGGGGTGTAGAGGGTCCGGATACTGCGGGAGGCCCTCGTCGTCGGAGTCAAAGCCGAGGAGGAGCGGGGCGACGAAGGAGATGTAGGAGGAGGAAGAGGAAGAGGAGGAAGAAGAAGAGAAGGAGGAGAAGAAGGAGAAGGAGGAAACGAGGGCGAAGGAGGTTGGAAAACCGTACAGCCTCGACGGTGGTCCTCGAGAAGGTAAGGGGGAGAGGGGGGGACTTAAAAAAAAAAGAAGATAATAATAATATAAAAAAAATAGAGATGAGTTGACACGGTTGTTCAGGGTTCCTGTCAGGGCGTGTCTGGAGCGTCGTCTGCAGACAAGGAGCCTGAGGGTGAAATACAAAACAGTCTGGCTATGTAATTTGGCCAGGTGTATAGGGAGCGAGCCAGCGAGCGAGCGAGCGAGAGAGCGAGAGAGCGCAGGGACGACCCGACCCGACTCGCTTGCTCGCTCGCTTACTCGTTCACTAGCTCACTCGCTCACTTACTCACTCACTCGTTCGCTCGCTCGCTTACTCACTCTCTCACTCACTTGCTCACTCACTCACTCACTTACTCACTCGCTCGCTCACACACTCGCTTGTTCGCTCATTCGTTTACTCACTCACTCACTCGCTCGCTCATTCGTTCACAAACTCACTCCCTCCCTCTCCCTCCCTCCCCTCCCTCCCTCTCCCTCCCTCCCTCCCTCCCACCCTCCCTCCCTCCCTCCCTCCCTCCCTCCCTCCCTCCCTCCCTCCCTCACTCGCTCGACCGCCGCTGGAGTCCCCTCCCGCTTCCCTCGTCCGCTCCGCTGATTCGGAAACCCGTCGAAGGCTTCCGTCGAAGACTCCTGTAGGCTTAGCTAATGACGATGGGGAATCCTTCGATAATGACATGACGTGTGGTTTATTAACTGTCCCGTCGGTGCGTCCTTCCGCTCGCTCTCTCGCCCATTCGCTCTCTCGCTCGCTGGCTCGCTCGCTGGTGGAGGGAACGAGAGGTGTGTACGTGGGAGAATATATGTGTGTGTGTGTGTACGTGTGTGTTTGTGTGTGTGTGTGTGTGTTTGTGTGTGTGTGTGTTTCTTTTTATGTGTTAGGTATATGTGTGTGTGTGTTTGTGTGTGTTTGTGTGTGTGTGTGTTTGTGTGTGTGTGTGTGTTTCTTTTTATGTGTTAGGTATATGTGTGTGTGTTTGTGTGTGTGTTTTTATGTGATAGGCACATGTGTGTGTGTGTTTGTGTGTGTTTATAAGTGCTCACGCCTTCATGTGTGAGTGAGTATGAGAAGCGATGTATATGAAACCCTCTCTCTTCCCCCATCCCCCCCTTACCCCTACCCCCCCCCCCCAAAAAAAAAGTAATGAGAACTCGCAATCTCTATAAATATCACAACCATCGCCGTCCAGCCAATCATGAAGTTTTGAAAGTCTATTTGTAGAGATGACTTTGAAGAAATTGAAACGACAGAACGCGCGACCCATGTGACTGTCAGAAGACCAAAAAAAAAAAGAATAATAAAAAAAAAAAAAATAGAAAAGAGATAAATGAAACACCACCAAGCAAACAAACAAATAAACAATCCATCACCAAACAAAGAAACAAGAACGATAACCCCCCCCCACACACACCCCACACCCCCACCTCAACCCTTCCACCCCCCTCAAAAAAAAAAATCCCCCTCCCACCCACCAAAAAAAAAAAAAAAAAAAATCAATAAACACAAAAATCACCACAAAATCATCACTAAAACTCCTTCAATTTTTTCCCCCTCAACTCTCCCCCCTCTCTCTCTCTCTCTTATTTTTTTTTTTTAGTTACTCCTCTGTTTTAGCGTCGTTTACATCCTCGAAACCGCCATTTTGCCGGCACTTCAACACGAAACAAGCGAGCATCGGGAAGCGCAAGGGAACCTGTGCGTGGATTCCCTTAATGGAGTAATGAGTCATAAAGAGACCTGCTGGTTGTTACGAGGCGAAGCTGGTGACGAAACTCCTCAAGCGGTGGTGGTGGATTCCTATTTTTTTTTTTTTTTTTTTTTTTTTTGGAAAAGGGGGGGTGGAGGGAGAGGGGGAGGGAGAGGGGAGAGAGGGGAGTGGGGAAGGTGAAGAAGGAGGGAGGGATGGGGGGGGAAGGAGTGGGGAAAGGGGGGAGTGGGGGAGTGGGGAAGGGGTGGGAAGGGAGAGATGGGAAGGTGAGGGGAGATGGTGGAGTGGGGAAGGGAAAGGTAGGAGTGGGGAAGGGGGGAGGAAGGTGGGGGAAGGAGAAGGGGTGAGGAAAAGAGGGAGCGGAGGGAGATGAAAATGGGGGAAGAGGACGCGAGAGAGGAGGGAGAGAAGACAAGGGAGTGAGGGAGATGAGAAAAGGAAGAGAGGGAGAAGGGGGAGGTTCCAAAAATTATAAAAAAAAATAGAGCCCAATTTGTTAATAGTGTCGGAAAGGGGAGGTTCGAAAACTATGATCCAATTTTTGTTGTTACTGTTTTCTCAAAATATATATATATATATATTTTTATTTATTTTATTTTTATTTTTTTGCGATTTACGAGGTTTAAAGTCAAGAGCGACAAAGGTAATAAAACTGGAGGAGAATATAGTTATTGCTACTCCTTTTATAATTAGTAAAAACGACAGCGATAATTATGGTTATAAGAATAGTAGTAATGATAGTAATAGTAGTAATAGTAGTAATTTTTGTAGTAGTAAAAGTAGTAATAGTAGTAGTAGTAGTAGTAGTAGTAATAATAGTAGCAGAAGTAGCAACAGTAGTAATAGTAGTAACAAAAAACAATGTTAATAATCACAAAAAAACAACAACAATAATAAAAAACCAACAACACGAAAACACGAAACCGAAGAAAAATAAAATAACTCTCTCTCAGTACTTAAAAAAAAAAAGAAAAAAGTGTCACACACATTAATAATCACAAGAACAACATCAAAAATAATAAAGAAAAAAAAAACACAAAAAACACGAAACCGAAGAAAAATAAAATAACTCTCTCAGTACTTAAAAAAAAGAAAAAAAAAAAAAACAAGAAAAAAAAAAAAAAATGTCACACACATTTCCAGCAACCAGGAGCGTGTGGGATTATCTTTGACATTTAGACAGCGCTCAGATGTTGCTTCTGCAGCGCTCGACTCGGCAACTCATTTTTAAAAAGTTAATTACTGTAGCAAAACATATAAATTTGTACGTGATTCGTGCTTAACGTTTATGGTGACTTGGGTTGGTTGTGATTAAGAAAAAAACAAAAAAAAAAAAACAAAAAAAAACTTATCAGTACTGTGGATTGTGGTGATGGTTCTGGTGTTGTTATTATTGTTATTTTTATCTTTATGGTGATGTTATGGTGTTACTGATAGCAATGTCGTTACCATCGTTAAAACTATTATTAATGAACGCTGTTAGGTGTTGAAAGCGTATTATAGAGACAGAAGTGGAGTCTTCGGATACACTTTCTTTCTCTCTCATTCTCCTTCTCATTCTCCCCCAATTCTCCTCTCTCTCTCTCTCTCTCTCTCTCTCTCTCTCTCTCTCTCTCTCTCTCTCTCTCTCTCTCTCTCTCCATACTCTCTTTCCCTCCCTCTCCCCTCTCTTCATTCTATTCCTCTCACTCCTCCCCTCTCTCCATCCTCTCCTTCCGTCTCCACCTTCTACCTCACTCTCCCTCTCTCTCTCTCTCTCCATCCTTTCCCTCCCTTCCTCTTTCCATCCTCTCCCTTCTTCCTACTCCCCCTCTTTCCCTCTCCCTACCATCCCCCCCTTCTCCCCCTCTCCCTCCTAAACCCCCTCTCCCCTCTTCTCCCTCCAACTCCCCCTCTTCCTCCAACTCCCCCCTCTCCCTCCAACTCCCCCTCCTCTCCCTCCTAACCCCCCCCTCTTCCTCTTCCCCCTCCCCCTCCCCCCTCACCCCCTCCCTCTCCGATCTGCACGTGCCTTCAGCGAGGCCGTCACAGCTCCCATTGTTCTACCGAGCGAGGATAATCTTGATTAGCAACAGCATTAATCATCTTCAGGTATGACAGAGATGCCCCCTGCCAACAACACTCAAGTTGCTTTTCCTCTTCCTCTTCTTTCCTCTTCTTCTTTTTTTTCCTCTTCTTTTTTTTCCTCTTCTTCATTTTTTTTCCTCCTTCGACTCTTCTCCAATTCTTCTATCATTTTTTTCTTCTACTTTCTTTCCTCTTCTTTTTTTTTCTTCTTCTTCGACTCTTCTCCAATTCTTCTATCATTTTTTTTCTTCTACTTTTTTCTTCTACCTCTCCTTCCTCTTTTTTTTTTTTCTTTGTTCTATTCTTCGTCTTGTTTTACTCTCTAACCCTTTCCTTCCCTTCCTCCTTCCTCCCCTCTCGTCACCTCTTCCCCCTTCCTCTTTCTCTTCTTCCTCTTCTTCTTCTTCTTCTTCTTTTCTCCCCTCTCCTCCTTTCCTATCTCTTCCCCTCTCCTCCCATCTTCTCCCAATACTCTTTCGTCTTCTTCCCTTTCTTCTTCTTCTTCATCATCTTCTTCTCTCTCTCTCTCTCCCTCCCTCTCGTCACACTCTATTACTAACCAAAGAATCATAAGGCTAACCCACACAGACAGACACAACACACGCACACACACACGCACACACACACACACACACACACACACACACACACACACACACACACACACACACGCAAGCACACGCAAGCACATCGATCCCTCATCCTTGAGATCCATATTAAGAGACCATTCATGCAAGAACCAGATAAATTGTGTCAAGAAGGGAAAGGAAGGGGAGGAGGGGTAGGGGAGAAGGGGAGAGGGGGAGGAGGAGAGGGAGAGGTTGGAAGGGGGTCGGGGGAAGAGAAGAGGGGGAGTGGGAGTGAGGGGAATGGGAGAGGGGAGGGAAAGGGAGATGTCGGAAGAAGTTGGGGGATGGGGAGAAGTGGAGAAAAGAAGAAAGGGAGGGGAATGGAGGAAGAGGAAGGGGAAGAGAAAGAGGTGGAAGGGGGAAGTATAAGGGCGTACTTCTACTCCTCCCCCCCACTCCTCCCTTCCTCCCCCATCCCCCCAACCTCCCTCATTCCTGTGTGATGCGTCTTGTTCGTGTTATACCGCCCAGGTCCATTAACCTTTAGAATCCAATCCGATGTATAGACGGTCGAGGGGAGAGGGGAAAGGGAGGGAGGGGAGAGGGGAAAAGGGAGGGAGGGGAGAGGGGAAAAGGGAGGGAGGGGAGAGGGGAAAAGGGAGGGGAGAGGAGGAAGGGAAAGGGAGGGGAGAGGAGGAAGGGAAAGGGGGATGGAGGGGAGAAAGGGAAAGGGGGAGGAAGGGACGGGACGGGGGAGGGAAGGAAAGGGGGAGGAAGGGAGGGAGGAAGGGAGGGAAAGGGGAGGGAAGGTGGGTCTCCCCTCTCCCTCGCTCTCTCCTCCTTGTCCTCTTCGTCTTTCCCCTTACTCGTATTCTCTCTCCTCCTCTTCGTTTTTATATATTTTTTTCTCTTTCTCTCTTCCCTTCCCTACTCATTTTCTCTCTCTCCTCTTCCCTCCGCCCACCCCTCTTCCACTTCCTCTCCCATTCCTCCTCCTCCTCCTCCTCCTCCTCCTCCTCTGCCTGCCCCCCCCACCCCCCGCCCCGCCGGCCACGCCCCCCCCTCTCCAAAATCCATCAAAGAATTACTAAAAACTGGAAAGGTTACCGTCATGAAGCGTCAGATACGATGCATGGGACTTATTCCTCATTCCTCTCTTTCTCTTTCTTGCTCTCTCTTTCTCTTTCCTTTCTCTCTCTCTCTCTCTTTTTCTCTTTATTTTTCTCTTTGTTTTTTCCCTCTCTCTTTGTTTTTCTTTTTGTTTTTGTTTTTATCTTTCTTTTTCCCTTTCTCTTTGTATTTATCGTTCTTTTTTCCTTCTCTCTTTTTCTCTTTTTCTTTCTTTTTCCCTTGCTCTTTCTCTCTATCTCTTTCTTTTTCCCTTTCTCTCTCTCTCTTTCTTTATTTTTTTCTCTTTCTCTCTCTCTCTCTCTCTCTCTCTTTGTGTTTCCCTTTCTCTCTCATCTTCTACTCTTTTGATTTATAATTCCTTCTATTTCTTTGTTTCCCCCTTTTCTTTGATTTAAAAAATCTTTGTCTCTCACCGTATTACTATTATTTTTTATTGTGTGTTTGTCAAAATTATTATGGTCAATATTGTTGTTTATATCAATACCATAAAGATTATATTCAGTGCCATCATCACTATAATAATAATTAAACTCAATATAATTATTGTCATCATTATTGGTATGATATTCATCAATAATATTTATCAATATTTATGGTCATAATCCTTCTCCTAATTGCGACAATCATCATTATCATCATCATTATTCTCAGAAATCACCATCACTATTAGTACATTAATATTATTATCTCTACTATGGACAAATAAACGAATAGATAAATGGATAGATAGATAAATAGATAGATAGATAGATAGATAGTTACATAAATAAATATAAAGATAGATAGATAGATAGATAGAGAGATAGTTAGATAAATTAATATAAAGATAGATAGATAGATAAATAGTTAGATAGTAAGATAAATAAATATAAAAATAGATAAATACATAGACAGGTAGATAGATCGACTAGATAAGATAAAGAACAAACATATAAATAGATTGACAAGTCAATAAGGTCGATAATAAGCAAGAAAATCAAGCGGAACTGTGTCTTCTCGCCGCTTGGCCCGAAACGCGAACAAAACTGAGGTAATGAATATAGTCTACGCATTACAGGGGGGATGTTGCAGCCCCCCCTGCCCCCCCCTACCCTCTCCTCCTCCTCATCCCAATTGCAAGCTCCTTTACCTCCCCCCCCCCTTACCCTTACCCTCAACCCCCCTCCCCTCCCCCCCTCTATTCATCTCACCCGTAACCTCTTAACCTTCCACCTACCCCCCCTCCTACCCCCCTCCTTCCCCCTCCCTAACCCTTCACAACCTCTCATCCGAAAACTACCACCCTACCCCTCCCCCCTCCCCCTCCCCCCCTTTTCCCATCTTCCTATGCAACGAGACTTCGCTCCCTGGCAGTACCGGTTGCAAACGCGAGCAACAGAAGTGTAACCCTTTCAAATGTTCTTGATGGATAAATGATTGGCATTGCCTGCTTCTGTTGCAAGCGGTGGAGGAGTCTTGAGGGTAGGGGGGGGAGGGGGCGGAGGCTTGAGGGAGGGGTAGGGGATGGGAGGGAAGGGGGAGGGAAGGGGGGGGATTGGTCAGTATTGAGTCATTGCAATTTATCCTTTGATCGTTCGATTTTATTCTCTCGATTTGCTTCTCTCTTTGTTTTGCTTTTTTTTATTTTTTTATTCTCTTCTCTTCATTCGCGTACGTTCCGTGTATCTTTCGTAATTGTTTTTTTCATTTTTGTTATCTATTTGTATTTACAAATAATAATACGACAGATTACGACAATTATCCATTCAAGAATAATTATATTAATACTAATAACAATAATAACAATAGTATATATGATAATTCCTTTATTATAATCAACGGTTTCATTTGATTTCGAGATCACTTACTATTATAATAATTATTATTATTATTATTTTGCATTTACGTATTATGATACTTCTTATTCCTGTCAAAGATTGCAATCAAAATAACTTTATATCACAGTCTGGAAAGGGGGGGGTTGCTTTTTTTATATTTCTCAAAAAAAGAAAAGAAAAGAAAAGAAAAAACAAAAACAAAAACAGACGCTATTATCAAAAACATGCCACAAAAGATTAGGTTATGTTCGACTAGGTTAGGTTAGGTATTATCAAACTCATACAACAAAAGATCAATCCCTCGGGCATTTAATTAACTATTCAGTGAGTCAATCCATCAATCATTCTATCTATCTATCTATTCATCTCCCCATGCTATCTATCGCTCGATCTTCCTGTCTACTTCCCTATCCCTTCATCCATTCAGCAGACAGTAAATAAATCTCTAACGCAATACAAATTAACGATCTAACACATCAGAATTGGTAAAAAAGGCCTAAAAAAATAGGCCTATTTGTCAATAATATAGAGGCGTTGTCCCCCCTCGCATTCACGCGACTGTGAAAGAACATTCAAAGGGTAACATCTATTATGCACAAAAACAATCACTGGCAACCCATCCTGGTTCTACCCTAAGGCATGAATATATAAAACGTAGAGCTACCGTCTACCGTATGCTTACAAGTTGAATAACAATACGGGGGTTGGATTCGAAATATGAGTTTACTTTTATTGGATAGTATTTTTTATTTCGTATATTTTTTTTTTACAAAAAGACGAGGGAAATCTTAAGGGAAAGGAAATGATTTAGTTTCCCAGCTGGCGTCCGAGGCCATAGAAAACGGGAAGTGTATGGGTATCACCCTTTTAAGAAATATTTTGGGGTAATTTTCCTAAATGTATGCGTTGGCTTCGTCATTATTATCATTATTATTATCATTATTATCAGCGGAAGGGTTATTTATCATCGTCTGTGTGTCAGGAACTGTCAGTCATAAAAATGACGAGGATAGCAATGATGTGTGTAATAGGGGACACGAATTTGGTTAGTAATGACAGAGATAAAATTAAAAAAAAACACTTGTGATGATGATAATGAGGATGTGGAAGAGGGAAAGATAACGATAGTGATAACAATAATAATGATAATAACGGTAATATTAACAACAAGAACAAAATTAATAATAAAGATAATAAAGATGCTAAACCACCCCTACTAATAACAACAATGACAACGACAATAAAAACAGTGACAATACCAATAAACAAACAATACCAACACTAATAACAAACAAACAAACAAAAAAAAACACTAACAAAAAACACCCACAACCCAACCCCCCAAACTCCCAAATTGCAAGCAATTGATCCCATCATGAAGTCACCAAATGCAAGACTATTTACTGTCTCCTCCAAATCCGCCGCCAAAACACATCGAAAATGGATTATTACAATTAACCTCAGCTATCTTCCTAATTGCCTATTCGATTATTCATCCATGAATAAATTTGTATTCATTTATACGCATCTCGGCGATTCTTACCGTTGAGTCCTGTTGTGGTACGTACCTGAAATGACACGATAGAGTAATTAGATGGTATGATAATTATGGCTTATTATTATTATTATTATTATTATTATTATTATTATCATAATAATTATTATTATTGTTATTATTATAATAATTATTATTATTGTTATTATTATTATTATTATTATTGTTATTGTTATTATTATTATTATTGTTATTATCAATATTGTTATCATTATCATTATCATTATTATTATTATTATTATTATTATCATTATTATCATTATTATTATTATTATTATTATTATTATTATTATTATTATTATTTACTGTTTTCTATTGATTTGCTTTATCATTATTATTATTATTATTATTATTATTATTATTATCATTATTATTATTATTATTGGTCATTGGTAATTATGGCTATTGTTCTTGTTGTTGTTGTTGTTATTGCTATTGTTGTTGACACTTAAAGGAAGTAGTTGCTGTAGTTGTGGTTGTATTAGTAGGAGAAATTGTATAAAATATAGTAGAGGTATTGATATAAATCCTAGTTATCATTATTAAAATCGCATTCATATCCGTTTCTTTTACGATTATGTTATTATCTTCATTAGGTAGGAAAAATAGAAGTGTGGGAATGCTGGTATTCAAATAAAAAAAAAAAATAAATAGATAAAAAAACATATGTAAAGAATATATAGACATATGAACATATATGCATTTCTCTCTCTCTCTCTCTCTCTCTCTCTCTCTCTCTCTCTCTCTCTCTCTCTCTCTCTCTCATATATATATATATATATATATATATATATATATATATACAGTATATATATATGTATGCAATGTATATATATGTATATATATATATATATATATATATATATATATATATATATATACATATATATGTATGAATGTATATATATGTATATATATATATATGTATGTATGTATGTATATATACATATACATACATATATATAATATAATATAAAACGCACATCAAAGTTTCGAAACCAAAAAAAAAAAATAAAAAAAAATAAATCAGCAAAGTCCAATTAAATTTGCAATCAAACGTTGTCCATCACATAACTGACATTTCAAGAGAAAGAAAAAATATATATATAGAAAAAAAAAGAAAAAAAACTTCCTTTTGGCGATTCTAATTGTCTGACCAAAATGACATTCTGTTTTCTTCCAAAAAGAGCTTTATGTATTCGTTTCATTAAGTCTAAATTCTTTTGCTCGGTTCATGTGACGTAAAATATAATAATCAGATTATGCAAAATAGCTGTTGAATAGTCATAATCATGGGAATTAATTATTATAAGTCTAAGTCTATATCTATATCTCTATCTATGTTTATATATGTTGGATATACATGTAGGTAATTAATGTAAAATCAATGTGTTATACAAGTTTCTTATTCCTTTGCAGAATTTGTATATATATAAAAAATAAATGAATAGTTGTACAAACAAATAAATGATTAAATGGGGGAAAGAAAAACAAAAAAACAAAGTGAACCAAAAGGGAATAAAAGGGCGGAAAAAAAGGAAGAGAGAGAGAGAGAGAAAAAAAAAAAAATCACTCCATTGGAATTTAATTACTCAACCGGCCATCGGACAGCGGTCGAAAGAACCCCCACCCCCCTCCCCCCTCTACCCTCTACCCCTCCCCCCTACCACATACATCCCTTTCAAAAAAGAAAAAAAAAGAAAAGGAAAAAAAAGGAAATCTCTACCCTATTTTCCTGCCTATTCCAAGAGTATTTATATTAGGAAATGTCGGTATCCTGTGAGTTGAAATTCCAAGGAAGTTCTCGATGCCTTTCGTGTATCGGGAATCCTTCCTATGGGGGTGGGGGGGGAGTGAGGGGAGTATTAGGAATATTAGGTTTATATACAAAAGGGTGTACATACACACACATACATATACACACAACAACAACAACAAAGATATATAGACAGACATATAGACAGACATATATATATATTGTAATGCTAACATATATATATATATATATATATATATATATATATATATATATATATATATATATATATATATATTGTAATGCTTATATAAATAGGCTGACTATATACGATTTAGTAATTTTTAAACTCGTCATGGTTGTATATGTATATGTATTTACATGTACTCGTAGCAATAAATTCTCCATTTTTGTTTGTGTAAAGAGAAGGGGGGTAAACACATTTTTTTTTCTCCCCGAGTGAGATATGGGGACTCATATATGGAGTCACCTGTCGCTTTCGAAAAAATGAGGTGAAACCAGCCTTGCTAACGTTGGTGTTTATGTTCTTATAGCATGCACAAAAACGCACGTCGGGGGTGGGTTAGGTGGGGTGGAGGGGGGAGGGAGAGGTTGGTTATTCCAAATGTTTATATTTCTGTGTATATTTTTTTATTGTTTTTCGTTATGTTTCGATTTGTTTATTTATTTATTTATTTATTTATTATTCTTTTACTTTTTTTGTCTTTCTTCCCCCTTCCGCTTTCTCATTTCTGTCTCTCATTTCGTCTAATTCTCGTTCCCTTTCTCTCACTTCTCCCCTCTCCTCCTTTCTTCATCTCCAGCACTTCTTTTCCTCCCCCTCTCCCCTCCCTCATTCCTCGTGTCTCTCTCCCTCTCCTTCTCCCCTCCCTATTTCCGTTCTCTCACCTCTCCTCTCCCCTTCTTTGCTCTATCACTCATCTCCCTCCCCTCACATCTCCTCTTCTCTCCCCTCCTTGATTCCTCATCTCCCTCCCCTCACTTCAACCCTCCTCCCCTCTCGCCTCCCTCCCCTCACATCTCCCCTTCTTGACTCCCCATCTCCCTCCCCTCACTTCATGCCTCCTCCCCTCTCGCCTCCACCTCATCTCCCTTCCCTCACTTCAACCCTTCTCCCTCCTCCTTGACTCCTCATCTCCCTCCCCTCACTTCAACCCTGCTCCCCTCTCGCCTCCATCACCTCATCTCCCTCCCCTCACATCTCCCCTTCTCTCCCCTCTCGCCTCCCTCTTCCTCACATCTCCCCTCCTTGACTCCTCACCTCCCTCCCCTCACTTCAAACCTTCTCCCCTCTCCCCTCCATCACCTCATCTCCCTCTCCCTCGCCCTTTCCCCTCACCTGGCGACGTGTGACAGTCGCTCTCTTGCCAAACCCAACAGGTGTTCAGTCCTACAGACACTCACTCCTTTTACAGGAAAATGAAGAAAATTTGAGCCCTGAAATGAGGGGAAAGAGTGAAAGGAGGGGAGGGGGTAGGAGGTAGGGGGTAGGGGTATGGGGTAGGGGAATTGGGGAAGGGGGTAGGGGGAAGGAAGGACATACATTAAGATAGAAAGAGAGAGAGAGAAAGAGAGAGAGAAAGAGAAAGAGAAAGAGAAAGAAAGAGAGAGAGAAAGAGAAAGAGATAGAGAGAGAGAGAGAGAAAGAGAGAGAGAGAGAGAGAGAGAGAGAGAGAGAGAGAGAGAGAGAGAGAGAGAGAGAGAGAGAAAGAGAGAGAGAGAGAGAGAAAGAGAGAGAGAGAGAGAGAAAGAGAGAGAGAGAGAGGATAGAAAGAAAAACGCTTGTAAACGCTGTATATTTAACTCTTATCGTGATGGGAAGTTAACTGAATTCATAACTTATAATCTATAATTCATTATTATTAAGACATGAAAAAAAGAACACATTTATACATAAATTTAACAACCATTCGTGACGTGTTTGGATTGCGTTCCTTGTTGTTAACAATATTTATATAAAAACAAGAAGAAAAATTCGCTTCGGTTTGCGGTGAAAATAATCTCTCTCTTTTTTTTCCCGCCATTTTTCTTCGGTCAAGAAGAAGCAGTTCGGCGATTAATGGCAGCTGTCGAGTACAATTAATTTTTGATTTAATTCTTCATCAAATGTCTGCATGACGGTGCAAGCTTTGCGAGGTAATCTAGACTTTAATTAATAGGAGTGTGCAGATAAACCAATACGGGAAGGAGAATACAAAACCTGATTGGAAGGAGAGAGAGAGAGAGAGAGAGAGAGAGAGAGAGAGAGAGAGAGAGAGAGAGAGAGAGAGAGAGAGAGAGAGAGAGAGAGAGAGAGGAGGGAGAAGAGAGAGAGAGAGAGAGAGAGAGAGAGAGAGAGAGAGAGAGAGAGAGAGAGGGGGGGGGAAGAGAAAGAGAAAGAGAGAGAGAGAGAGAGAGAGAGAGAGAAAGAGGGAGAAAGGAGAGGAGAGGAGAAACAAACAAACAAAAAAACAAAAAAACAACAACAACAGGAGAGAGAGAGAGAATAAGTGAGAGAGAGAGAATAAGTGAGAGAGAAAGAGAGAGAGAGAGAGAGAGAGAATGGGAGAGAGAGAGAGAGTGAGAGAGAGAGAGAGCAAGCCACTGTCAGATAAAGCTGTATAGTGGCAGTGTAAACTTTCCATCATTAGGGTGGGTATCGGTACCTTGCCCTCCCTCCACCCTCCCCCACCCTCCCAGCCCCCCAGCCCCCCTCCCCCCACCCTTCCCTGACGTTCCCCTCAACACATCGCCTCCCTTGGTTGCCAAAGTTTAGGGAGTTCTTCGTATTTTTAGGCCTGATTTTGCATACTCGTCTAGTATTAAGGTTATTCATGTTTCGTCGCTTGGCAGAAGTGTGATTACGTTTCCACAAACACTCGTTTTTTTTTGTTTTTTTTTTCCTTCTCTCTCTCTCTCTCTCTCTCTCTCTCTCTCTCTCTCTCTCTCTCTCTCTCTCTCTTTCTTTCTTACTTTCTCACCCTCTCCGTCCTTTCCTCCTTCCTTCTCTTTCTGTCCCTCCCCTATCTTCTCTCCCTCTTCCTCCTTACTCCTTCCCTCTCCATCCCACCCTCCCACCTTCCCTCCTTCCATCCCACCCTCCGTCCCTCCCTCCCTCCCTCCCTCATTCTCCATCCCACCCACCCTCCATCCCTCCCTCCTTTTCCATCCTACCTACCCTCCCTCCTTCCCTCCCTCTCCATCCCACCCTCCCATCCTCCTTCCCTCCTTCTCCCTCCCTCCCTTTCCATCCCACCCCTCCCTCCATCCCTCCCTCCCATCCTCCTTCCCTCCCACCCTCCCTCCCTCCCTCCCTCTCCATCCCATCCTACCCACCCACCCACCCACCCTCCCTCCCTCCCTCCCTCCACTCCCTCCCTCTTTCTAAAACCACACAGCCTCGTCTGGTCGCAACCCGAACATCACACCACCATCACCTTTTTGACCCGTTTTCCCTTCGAAAAATCACCTTAATTAAAAAGCCCCTGGGTAGCCACGCTGAGGGATTCTATCAGTCAACAAGAATCTGTATTCATTTTGAGGGAAACTCAAGCTCGCGACATTCCACAGGAAGTTTAAAAATCACATGATTACTTACAAATATTTACATACGGCACGGCTATATTTTTCGTTTTTTTTTTTTTCGTTTTCTTCTTCCCCGTCGCCAGCTCAAGGTTTGTGGTATGGGTTTTATCTTTCTCTTTCTCTCTCTTTCTCTTGTTCTCTCTTTTGTATTTCTCTCTCTCTCTCTCTCTATTTCCTTGTATCTCTCTCTCACTATCTCTCTCTCTCTCTCTCTCTCTCTCTCTCTCTCTCTCTTTCTCTTGTTCTCTCTTTTGTATTTCTCTCTCTCTCTCTCTCTCTCTCTCTCTCTCTCTCTCTTTCTCTCTCTCTCTCTCTCTCTCTCTCTCTTGCGTGTTTATCAAGTTCTCTTCCGTCTCTTTTTCTCCCTCTGTATGATATATATTTACATTTGCCTCGTCTTTCTTTCCTTGGTCTATCTCTCATTCTATCTCTCTCTCTCTTCCTCCTTATCTCCCTGAGCCTTTCCATCTTCATCATCATCAACTTCTAACCCACAACCCTTTCCTAATTTGCCTTACCCCCCACCCCACCCCCACCCCCTCCGAGACACCCCCGGGAGGAGACCACAGTGCCACGGAGACATGTTGGCACCAGGTGACACGCTTCAACTTTTTGGGATGTGGGGGGGGACAAGGGGGACGGGAGGAGAGGGGTAGGGGGAAGGGGGAGGGGTAGGTATCTGGGGTGTTCCTGTTTTTTAAAAAAAGGGGGTGGGTTACCCTCCCCCACCCCCCACCCCCTACACACTTTTCTCTCTCGTTTCTCCCCTCTTCTCTTTCCCCGCTATCGACTACCCCTTCCCCTTTCTCTTCCTCCTTCCCTCTTTCCTCCTTCAAACACCGTTTTCACTCTTTTCTCTCTTCCTTCCTTTCCCTTCTTTCTCCGTCTTCCTCCATTTTCCCTCCTTTCCCCTCTTCCCTCCTCTCCTCTCTCCCTTCATCCCCATTTTCCCTCCTTTTTCCTCTCCCCTCCTTCCCCATCTCCCCTCCTTCCTCCCCCCTTCCCCTCTCTCCTCCCCCCCTTCCCCTCTCTCCTCCACCCCTCTTCCCCTTCATCACTCCCCCTCTTCCCCTCTTCTCTTCTCCTCTCTTCTCCCTAGTTTCAACTTCCTTACGTTTCCCTCTGGTGACAGCTGACTTGATGTATGGTGATGTGCTACGCTACGGCTCCCAGGCTGAGGATGGTGAGCATTTTCAACTCCAATTGTCGGTTGCAACTGTCATGATTTTGTGGGGGGGAGGAGGAGGAGGAGGGGGTATGGGGTAGGTGGAGGTGGGGAGGAGGAAAAGGAGGAGGAGGAGGTGTGGGGTGGGTAGAGGAGGAGGAGGGGGTATGGGGTAGGTGGAGGTGGGGAGGAGGAGGAGGAGGAGGAGGAGGGGGGAAAATGAGGGGGAGGGGGAAAAGGAGGAAGAGGAGGAGGAGGAGGAGGAGGAAGAGGAGGAGAAGGGGGAGGAGGAGGAGGAGGGGGTGTGGGGTGGGTGGAGGGGGAGGAGGAGGAAGAGGAGGGGGGTGTGGGGTAGGTGGAGGTAGAGGAAAAGGAGGAGGAGGAGGAAGAGGAGGAAGGCGAAAGGAGGAGAAGAAGAGATAGATTATAAGACTGAGATAGAGTGAGAGAGAGAGAGAGAGGAAGAGAGAGAGAAAGAGAAATAAAGTTAAGGACAGAAACTTGAAAAAGTAATCACGAAAAAAAAAGAAAAAAAAAGAAAAGAAAAGGAAAATATGATGAAAAAAAAAAAAAAAACAACGAAAGACGAAAACACCAAAGACAAGAAAAACAGAAAAGGAAAATATGACGTTTTTTACTCGAATCGTAACTTCACCTGCTGTTCCCAACGGGCATAAAGGAGAAAGAAAGGAGGTGGAGATGACGGAGGAAATAACAGAAAAAAGAAGAAAAAAAAAGAGCATAAAGAGGTGAAGAAGGAAAGATGAAGAGAAAATACGAATGGACGAAGAAAAGGGAGGCGGGAGAAAGATGGAAATAAACGAGAACGAAAGAGGGAAATACGAGAGAGGAAGACAAAATGTAAAACCAAAGAGGAAGAGGATTATATACATATATATAAAAAAAGCAAATAACGACAGAGAAAAAAACGAAATAAAGAAAAAAACTAAAAAAAAAAAACGAAATAAAAAGAAAACAAGACAAAAAAATAATAAAATCAAACAAACAAACAAAAATGCAGAGGCAGCAATGAACAACACACCCCCCTCCTCCCCCCCCCCAAAAAAAAAAAAAAAAAAAACAGACATAACCCTCCCCCCCCACCAAAAGAGAATCCAAGGCTACCCCCATTCACCATGACGCAATGAGTAAAGGGGTATGGGGGGTGGGGGTGAGGGGGGTGAAGGGGGGGGGATGATCGCCCATTCATGAACTATGTCCGCTGCGTAAAGTGTAAACAGAAAAGAATAAAAAGGCGAGTCTTTCCAAACAGACCCGACGACAGATGCTAATCATTCTCCCTATGGGTTACACGTTTGGGATATATAAGTCTATTAACTTTGGAGTCTCTCTCTCTATCTATCTATCTATATATATATCTATTATCATTTTTATCATTATTATCATTATTATCATTTTTTTAGCTTTCTTTTTCATCTATCTATCTATCTATCTATCTATATATATATCTATTATTATTATTATCATTATTATTAGTATTATTATTATCATTTTTCTCTTTTTTTAGTTTTCCTTTTAATTATCGTTATTGTCTTCTCTTTCTTGTGTTTCTAATTATTATATATATATATATATATATATATATATATATATATATATATATTTTTTTTTTTTTTTTGCCTTGTCTTTTCTCGAGATGAAGAGGGGATCAAAGTGTTTGCGTAAGGAGGAGGAGGAGGAGGAGGAGGAAGAAGAAGAAATAGAGGAAGGAGAAGAGGAGGAGGAGGAGGGTGAGGAGGAGGGTGAGTAGGAGGAGGAGGAAAAAGAAGAAGAAGAAGGGGACAGGAGAAGAGGAGAAGAAAGAAAAAAGAAAAAGACTTCAAAATAGTTTACATCTTCACACTTTGAAATTTCCTTCTCTCTTCCTCCCCCTTTCCTCCCCTCTCTTCCCTCCTTCCTCCTCCCCTCCCCCCTCCTTTCTTTTCTTCTTTCCCCTCACCCCCACTTCTTCCCCTTCCCCCCCATCCTTTTATCTTTCCTCCCTTCCTTTCTTTCTTCTTTCTTCTTTTCTCTTTCTTTCTTCTTTTTCTTAATCTTTTCCGTTCTTCTTTTCTCTCCTTTTCCTTCTATTATCTTTCTTTTCTTATTCTTCCTTTTTTTCTTTTTTCTTCTTCTTCTTCTTCCCCTCCCCACCCCCACCACCCTTCCCCACCAACCAACCCCTCCCCCACCCCTTCTTTTCCCTCTTCTTCTTTCATCCCCCTCCCCCACGCCCGACACAACCCCCCATTCCATCACCAACTTCATATCAGTAACTCTTAGGTTCATCACTTGACAATTACCACTCTCTCGATCCACTAACAGGCAATTCATTATCATAGTTCAGCCAATTATTAGCGCCCTCGTCAACGCGGAGGCCGGAGTGTCGAGTGAGGGGATGGAGGGGAGAGGGGGGTGGAGAGGAGAGGAGAGAGGGGAGGGAGGGATGGATGAGGGGGATGAGAGGGGAGAGGAGAGAGGGGAGGAAGAGGGATGGATGAGGGGTGATGGATGAGGGGGATGGAGGGGAGGATGAGGGGGATGGAGGGGAGAGGAGAGAGGGAGGGATGGAGAGAGGAGAGGATGAGGGGGATTGGGGGGAGAGTAGAGAGGGGATGGAGGGGAGAGGAGAGAGGGGAGGAAGAGGGGGGTGGACGGGAGAGGAGAGAGGGGAGGATGAGGGGGGTGGATGAGAGAGGAGAGAGGGGAGGGAGCGAGGGAGAGAAAGAGAGGGAAAAGGAGATGAGAAGAGAGAGAAAGAAAGATAGAAACATAACAGAAGCAATGAAAAATAAACAGAATAATACCGTCTCAATGAAAAAAAGACGAAATTGAAAAAAAAAGTGTGACGAAAAGAGAATAAACAAAGACCAGGATAATCTAACGACAAAGAAAAGAGGGAAAGAAAATACGGTATAAATGCTAAACACGGATGACAAAGAAACAAGGTATAGTTTTCGAAAAGTGAAAAGAAATCTAATTTCTTTGTTTATTGTTTTCGTTGTTTATTTGCTTATCTTTTTAGTTGTTAATTTGTTCGATATGGTTTTCAGTCTAATGTAAGAGAAGGATTTTCTATAATGACATTCTTGGCAAGGATTTGAATCTGTGAGGACGGAGAGAGAAAGAGATGAGAGAGAGAGAGAGAGAGAGAGAGAGAGAGAGAGAGAGAGAGAGAGAGAGAGAGAGAGAGAGAGAGAGAGAGAGAGAGAAAGAGAAAGAACGAGAAAGGGCGAGAGAACGGGAAAGAGAAAGAGCGAGCGAGAGAGAGAAAGAGCGAGAGAAAGAGCGAGAGAAAGAGCGAGAGAGAGAGCGGGAGGGGGCGTCATTAACGAAAGGTAAGCAGAGGAGGAGGGAGGAGGAGGAGAGGGAGGGGGAGGGGTAGGCATGCCTGGCGCCACCCTAGAGGAGCGAGAAATGTAAATATTTGTCCATGGCGCCAACTGCTGCT
>NW_028234423.1:33124627-33142478 GCF_977035675.1 Penaeus japonicus | reverse complement strand
TTGGTTTTAAACACGTTTCTCCTTCTCGCCCTTTATAGCCGCTGATGACAAACGTCGTAGGCTATGTAGTGCTACATAGTCCCCAAGTCCCCGTCAGGAGGGTTAGGCGCCGGTCCTCTGTCGCGGTGTCCGTGGGCGGCGCTAACACGGGCGGGGTATCGCGGCCTCGTGGGGCGCCGCGTTGATGTTTATTTATTTATTTATTTACTTTTTTCCGTTTTCGTTCTAGGTTTGCGTTCGGTGTCCCTGTGATCTTGGCGACTGCGTCATGGGAAGGTAGGGGGCTACGGACGTAATTTTATTTTACGGTATCGATGAAGGGGTGTTTGTGGTGATAGTTGCGTAGGAAAAAAAAATATGTATATATATATCTATATTTGTATCGTTGGCCATAACGTTGAAATGAAATTATATTACTGGTCATATCGTGATGGGACAAAGCTAGTAAAAAAAAAAGGGAAAGAAATTGAGAATATACCTTTTACAAAAAACAACACACACACACACACACACAGACACACACACACACATACACACACACAGGCACACACACACACACAAGAAAACCTCCATGTAGCCCAAATTGCTTACTTTTCTGAAGACTAAGACCGCTGACTGACGACGTACCTGTAAAAAGACAAAAAAATTAGGTTAGACGGATATCTTAATATGCGTGATACTAGAATTAATTATAATCTCATAAACCTCATAGTTATATATTCGATGTGATATGAATGTTCTTCTGGTGATATTACAAAAACGTGATCATAACATCAGGAAATAAAATTATGTTACAAAGATTTGGTTTGATAAGATAATGGTTAAGTATGATGATGATGATGATGGTGATTATGATAAAAACATTTCAATTCTTAAACATCTTGATTTGCATTTCCTTTATCTCCTTCTCCCTCTCTCTCTCGCTTACTCTTCCTTTCTCTCTCCCTCCCTATCACCGTTTCTTTCTCTTTCTCTTCCTCACCCACACAATATTCCCTTCTCTCCCTCATCCCTACTCTCTCTCCCACATAGTTCCTCTCACCCTCCCCCTTTTCCTCAACCTCTCTCCCTCCCCCTCCTCCTATCCCTCTCCCCCACTCTCCCCCTTCCCCTTCCACCTCCCCTGTCCTCCTCCTATCTCTCCCTCTTACCCTCTCCCCCCACTCTCCCCTTTCCTATCCCTCCCCCCACTCTCCCCCTTCCTATCCCTCCCCCCACTCTCCCCCTTCCTATCCCTCCCCCCCCACCCTCCTCCCATCCCTCTCTCCCCCCTTCTTATCCCCCACTCCCCACTCTCCCCCTCCTCCTATCTCTCCCACACCTTTTTCTCTCTCTATGCACGCAAAGCTTAACACACTCGCTTAACACCTACTCGCATTTACACATCGCTTTCATTCCAATCATGCGCTCCCCAGCTAGCACAGGTGTTTCGAAACAATAAAAGTGACTCCACACCTGTCCTTTTAAACACACCCTCCCTCTGTGTGAGACACTTGTGTTGAGAGTCTTGTCTTTCTTACTTAATTTCTCTGTCAGTCTATGTTCTTCTTTTTTTTTAACTGTTTTTTTGTAACTGGTTTCTTTTGTATTGTTCGGTTTGTTTTGTCTGTTTTTTTCTTCTATTTTTTGGTATCATTTTGTTTGTTTTGTTTGGTTGTCTCTTCTCTTTATTTTTTTTCCCTTCTTTGTCTGATTGTTTGATTGTCTGTCTGTCTGTCTGTGTCTCATTCTTCCTCTCTCTCTCTCTCTCTCTCTCTCTCTCTCTCTCTCTCTCTCTCTCTCTCTCTCTCTCTCTCTCTCTCCTCTTTCCTTAACTTTATCCAACATAAACTATAAACCGCATGAAAAGCAACACATTTCCAAATCTCTCTTAAACATCGCGCTAACGAAGGGAAACACATATATCGCTTCATCTTTCCCCTCTCTCTTTCCTCCCCTTTCTCCCCCTCCCCCTCCCCCTCCTCCCCCCACATGCCACCTCGTCTCTTCAAACTTTCCCTTTTTTTTGTCCTTTTGCCTTAACTTAACCTTGCCTTCCATCTTCTCTTTTCCTTCCCTTTTCGTCTCTTTCCTCTCCCTCTCCCTCTCCATTCCCACACCTTTCCCACTATTTCCTCCTCTCCTCTTTTATCCCTTCTCTTTCCCCTTTCCCTCTCATTCCCTTATCTTCCTCCATATCCCCTCACCCCCCTCCTCCTCCTTCCTTTTTATTCCTCTCCCCTCCCTTCACTCTCCCTCTCCCCTCCACCCTACCCATCTCCCCTCACCCCTCTCACCCTCCCACTCCCCCTATCACCCTACCCATCTCCCCTCACCCCTCTCACCTTCCCACTCCCCCTATTGCCCTACCCATCTCCCCTTACCCCTCTCCCCCTCCCACTCCCCCTCACCCCTATCACTCTCTCCCTTCCCCTCATCCCTCTCACCTTCCCACTCCCCCTCTTGCCCTACCCGCCCTCTCCCTCCCCCTCCCCCTCCCCTTCCCCTCAAAGCAACGAGGTTTACAAGGCGTCTGCAATTCATATATCACGACCACACGACCACGCCGTAACTGTCGTCTTCTAAGTCACCGAGTCGTTAGGGTCGTAGCGCCTCGAGGAACACGCGATAAGTTGACATTCTTTAGCGGTTGGCTTGGCGGAGGGTGGGAGGGGAAGGTGGGAGGGAGGGTGGGAGGGAGGGAGGTGGGAGGGGAAGGTGGGAGGGAGGTGAGGGTAAAGAGGGAGGGGAGGGTGGGAGGGAGGGTGGGAGGGTTAAGAAGGGAGGGAGGTGAGGGTAAAGAGGGAGGGAGGGTAACGTGGGAGGGAAGGAGGGTAAGGAAGAGAGGGGAGAGGAGGGTCATAGGTAAGGAAGAAGGGAGGGAAGAAAAGGGTTAAAGAAAAGGAGGGAAGGCGAGGAAGGTAAAAAAAAGAGTAAGGAAAGCAGACATGAAGAAAGGGGGAAGGTAAGAAAGAGAGACAGGGTGGGAAGGAAGAGAAGGAGGAAGGAGGAGTGGAGGCAGAGGAGGGAGAAGGAAAGGTATTTTTCCTTTGACTAATTCTCACGATCTTAAGGGAGTTTTTTCCCCCCCAAGGGTGAGGGGAGCGGTCTTTTTCGTCCCCTCGGAGAGTATTTAGAAATGTTGCTTATTAGGTCATTTTCCTTGAGTCTTTATTAATGTCATCTGCCAACAATAAGCTTGATAGAGAGAGGGAGAGGTAGTAGGGAGAGAGATAGGGAGGGAGGGAGGGAAAGAGGGAGGGAGGGAGCGAGGGAAGGAAGGGAAGGAAGGAGGGAGAGAGAGAGAGAGGGAAGGAAGGGAGGGAGGGAGGGAGGGTGGGAGGAAGGGAAGAAAGAGAGTGAGGGAGGGAAGGGATGGAAAAAGGAGGGGAGGGAGAGACTGAGAGAGATATACATAGAGAGAAAAAAGAAAAAGAAAATAAGAGAGCCAGACATAAAACCAGAGATAGCGATAGACAGATAGATGGATAGATATTAAGAAAATAATAAAAACGTAAACCTTTTACTATTTTTTTTTCTCTTCAAGCGCAAGAGTAAAGAAAATCACTCATTCCTCATCTTTTCAAAGTATTGAGTGGTGAGTGAATGAGTGAGTGAGTGAGGACAAGAAGCAAAGTAAATACATACCTCCTTCCCCCTCTTCCCCCCTCCTCCTCTTCCCCTCTTCCTCGCCCCCCCCCCTTTAAGACTTCAAAGCAACACAAAAAAAAAATCAAAGCATAGGTCTGGAAATAGACATGTTTGGGGTATCGGGGGAGAGGGAGGGGGAAGGGAGAGGGAGGGAGAGGGGGTTGGTAAGAGGAGAAGAAGGGGGAAAGGGGAGGGGGTAATGGGGAAGAAGAAAGGGGGAAGGGGGATGAAAGTGGGGAAGGGGGGTGGGGGTGTCAAGCAAGTGTGAGACATGGGCTTCTCAGAACGATATCTGATTGACTGTCGATATATACATATATACATAGATATAGATATATATATATATTCTACGTTTGAGGGGGGGATAGGAGGGATGGAGTGGGTAGGGGAAGGGGAGAGGGGGAGAGGGGGAGAGGGGGAGGGGGGAAGGGGGGCGCAACTCATGCCGCGATATCGTAAAAGTTAGTTATGGACTTTTCTCTTTACTGTTTTGGTTATTGATCTTGCTGTAGTGGTGCGCTACAGAAAGAGAAAGAGTGAGAGAAAGAGTGAGAGAGAGAGAGAATGCTTGTTTGTGTGTGAGAAAGTGAGAAAGTAACAACGAGCGGTGAGTGAGTGAAAGAGAGAGAGAGAGAGAGGGAGAAAGAGGGAGATAGGTAGATAGATAGGTAGAGAGAGAGAGAGAGAGAGAGAGAGAGAGAGAGAGAGAGAGAGAGAGAGAGAGAGAGAGAGAGAGAGAGAGAGAGAGAGAGAGAGACAGAGACAGACAGACAGACAGACAAATAGATACACAACCCTTCATTTCACCGCCCTAGTAATAAGCAAGCCAACCTCTTCAGCACAACCCCTTGTTTTGCCTTTCAACCAAACCCCAGTTTCTGACACTTCTTTCTGCGTGTCACATGTCTCTTGGGATTAGCATTGCTTCCTCCTCTTCTTCTTCTTCTTCTTTTCTCTTCTTCCTTCTTTCGTTGTATGTTTGGGTCTTTTTTTTTTCTTTTTTTTTCTTTTTTTTTTACATCTACGTGGGAACTCTTGTAACTGGTTTTTCATTATCTTCCTCTCTTTCTCCCATTCTCTCTCTCTCTCTCTCTCTCTCTCTCTCTCTCTCTCTCTCTTTCTCTCTTTCTCTCTTTCTCTCTCCTTCCTTCTCTGAGCTTAGAACATCTGGCAAGTTCAGCATCGCTCTATGTTCTCTCCTTACTTATATGTTCACCTGTTCTTCCCCGTCATAGTGTAAGTTCCCCTTCCGTCCTTCCCCTCAACGACACTTCCTGTTATATCTTCTCATTCCTCTTCTTCCTCCTCCTCTTCTTCTTCTTCTTTATTTATTTGTTTATGTTATGTTTTGTTTTTCTTGTTTATGTTTGTTCACAGTCTCATTTCTTCCTCCGTTTTATATCTTCTTCTTCTTCTTCTTCTTCTTCTCGCCCTCCCCTTCCATTTCCCCTCAGTCCCTCTCCCCTCGCTCCCTCCCCGTCTCGCTCTCCCCTTCACCCCCCCCCCTTCCTCTCGCTCCCTCCCTTCCTCCCTTAACCCCTCCCCTTCCCCTTGCTCCCTCTCTTAACCCCTCCCTTCCTCCCTTAACCCCTCCCCTTCACCCTCTCCCTCCCTTCCCCTCCCCCGTGCCTCTCCCTCCCTTCCCCTCCCCCGTGCCTCTCCCCTCTGTCCCCACTATGGGTCAATATCATATGCGTTAATGTGCATGACATTCCCAGCGTCTCCAAGCGACGAAGGGGGGAGAGGGGGGGGGTGACGCGAGGGGAGGGGGATAGGGGTTGGTAATGGGGAGGTGGGGCAGGGAAGGGAGAAGGGGGCGGGGGGCGGGGGCTCCGTGACCTGTTATAACCCCTCTCTCTCTCTTTCTCTCTCTCTCCTTCCCCTGATAGAGAATTTGATTCTTCAGAAATCCATTAAATGGAAATATGTGTTTGGCAGGAAGGAGGGAGGGGGGGAGGGGAGGAGAGGGGGGGAGGATGGGATAAAAAGGTGGAAAAGAAGAGGCAAGAAGAGGATATAGAATAGAAAGAAGGAAGGAAGAGAAGCAGAGAAATAAGGACAGGAGGAAGAGAGGGAGAGAAAAAAAAAAGATATAAGGGAATATATAAAAGAAAGAAAGAAAGAAAAAAGAAAAAGAAATAAGGAGATGGGGAAGAGGAATCGAATAAAGAGAAAATGAAGCGATAATATGAAAGGATGATATAGTGGAAGAGAAGGAGGAGGAAGAGGAGGAAAAAGAGGAAGAAGAAGAAGGAAAGAAGATGGAAGAGGAAGAGGAAAGGGAATTTTAGCGGCGGCGGGAAGGCGAGTGGAGGAAGAAGAGGAAGAAGGGGGGGAGGAGGGAGGGGGACATGGATAAGAGGAGGGAGGGGGACATGGAGAAGAGGAGGGAGGGGGACACGGAGAAGAGGGAGGAGGAGGACATGGAGAAGAGGAGGGAGGGAGACACAGAGAAGAGGAGGGAGGGGGACTCGGAGAAGAGGGGGGAGGGGGACACGGAGAAAAGGAGGGATGGGGACACGGAAAAGAGGAGAAAGGGGGACACGGAGAAGAGGGAGGAGGAGGGGGAGGAGGGAAGGGAGGAGGGGGAGGAAGAGAAGGAGGAGGGAGGGGGACACGGAGAAAAGGAGGGAGGGGGACACGGAGAAGAGGAGGGAGGGGGACACGGAGAAGAGGGAGGAGGAGGAGGAGGGAAGGGAGGGAGACACAGAGAAGAGGAGGGAGGGGGACACGGAGAAGAGGAGGGAGGGGAGGGAGGAGACCCGGTGTGTTTCGGACGCCGCTAGCAGGTGACGTGTTGTGGGGACATTGACAACACGGTGCACGAATCTGCCGACACTCACATACTTGTTTTTACATGGACTAATTATAACCTCGGTATTTCGTCCCACTTCCCTCCCTCCCTCCCTCCCTTCCTCCCCCTTCCTCCCTCCCTTCCTCTCTCCCTCCCTTCCTCTGCCCCCTCCCTCCCTACCCGTCCTGTCTCCCTCCCTTTTTCTCTCTTTATCTATCTTTCCTCTCTCTTTCTCTCTCGCTCTCGCGCTTGCACTCTCTCTCTCTCTCTATCTATCTATCTATCTATCTATCTTTCCTCTCTCTCTCGCTCTTTCTCTCTCTCTTTCTCTCTCTCTCTCTCTCTCTCTCTCTCTCTCTCTTTCTCTCTCTCTCTCTCTCTCTCTCTCTCTCTCTTTCTCTCTCTCTCTCTCTCTCTCGCTATCCGTATTCAACAACCTTATCCCAATGCTCCTCTCTCTCTCTCTCTCTCTCTCTCTCTTTCTCTCTTTCACTCTTATTCTCTCATTCCATTTCATCATCTATGCGTCCTTTCCCTATCTATCTTCATCTCGACCTGTCTAACAGTCTGTCTGTCTGTCTGTCAAGCTTGTCTGTCAACCTGTCCATCTCTCTATGTATCTTCTTTATCTTTCTATGTATCTCCTGTCAATCTGCCGCTTTATCCGTCAGCTAATTCATTTATATCATTATCTCGCGTTTTAGCAAAATTTATCTCTTTCATTTCCCTTTCGCATTGTATATCTCTCTGTGTCTCTATATTCTCCTCCTCCACCTCCTTCTCCTAATTCTTCTTCTTCATATATATATATTTTTTTCTACTTCTTCCTTTCTTTCTTTTCATTTTTTCTACTTCTTATCCTTCTTTTTTCCTTCTTCTTTTCCTTCATCTCCATCTCCATCTCCCTCTCACACAAAAAAAAAAAAATTATATATCTTTATATAATCTCCTACTACTTCTTCCTCTTCCTATTCCATCTCCCTTTCTCTCACATACAAAAAAAAAAAAAAAAATCTATATATCTTTAACAAAACCTTTCAATGTTTCAATAAATTAAGACCTAATTTCACCTGTTCTGACACTATTTTGCAATATTGTCGCATTGCAAAAGGTACCAGCAGCCATGTGCGTACATACGCGTGTGTGTCTGTATTGTGTGTACATACCTATTATAGTGTGTATGTGTATGTGTAAATGTGTTTATATTGTTGGGTGTATTTCGTGTTTATTGTGTCTACGGAAGGGGATTAGCTGTGTCCGAAACCTTGGATATAGTAATAGTAAAAAGAGACTTATACAGACATACATATTCGGACGAGTCTTTTTTTTTCGTTTTTTTCGTTTTTTTTCGTTTTTTTTTTCGGTTTACATCTGTCGAAAACCCACCCGGTCGAAATCAAACTTCATCGACAGATATAAAAGTGGAAGAGGGAGAGAAAAGGATATATATAAATATATATATAGAGAGATAGATAGATAGAGAGAGAGAGAGAGAGAGAGAGAGAGAGATGGATATATATATATATATATATATATATATATATATATATATATATATATATATATATATATATATATATATATATATAGAGAGAGAGAGAGAGAGAGAGAGAGAGAGAGAGAGAAAGACAGAAATAGAAAAAAAATAAAAAAGAGAGAAAGATAGAGAAAACGAAATTGAAACAGAGAGAAAAAAAAAAAAACGAAATAAAAAGAACCTCAACAGTTTCGGACACCACCAACAACCAGTGAGGCGACACTCGACAAATTTGTTCAATTGAAAAAAAAGAAAAAAAAAAAAAAAAAAAAAAAAAAAAAGAGAGAGAGAGAAAAAAAAAAAAAAGTGAGCAAGTGACCGAGAGAAAATGACACTTGGCTGGAGTTGTCATTATCCAATTATTTTCATCTTTCTGGTTGTGTACTTTTGTCCCTTCCTGTCCCTTCCCCATTTGCATACGCGCGCTTTCGATAACGCCGGTTAATCGGTGGAGTTTCGGCGAGCGATGGGGGTGCGTTTGCGGAAGCGGGGGGGAATGGGGGGAGGGTGGGGATGGGGGAGGGGGATTTTGGGTTGGGAGGGGAGGAAAGGGGGAGAGGGTGGGGGGGGGAGGAGAAGGGGGAGGTATGGAGTGGTGGTGGGGGGGGGAGGGAGGAGGAGAGGTGGATGGAAGAGGGTGTTGGGAGGATGGAGGAAAGGAGGAAGAGGAGGAGGTGGAGGAGAGGAATGAGAGAGAAGGAGGAAGAGGACGGTGGAAGAGAAGAGGATAGAGGAAATGGACGAAGAAGGGAAGTAGGAAGAGGAAGGGAAAGAGGATGTAGGAGAGAGCGGAAGAGGGAAGGGGAATTGGGGGTGGAGGGGGAGGGGGAAAGGGTGGTGAAGGAGGGGGATAGAAAATATATATATATATATATATATATATATATATATATATATATATATATATATATATATATATATATACATATAAAGATATCAAAGACAGGAGGCATAGAATCTGAATAATAATCAAAACTAAAATATACAATAGTTTCATTAAGACAAATAAGGAACGGATTGGAATTCCAAAAATGGAACATCAAAGAAAAGGAATTCCTGAGGCACAGATGACAAGAATTATGATCCGAACAACGTAGAGAGGAGGAAAGCGGGAAGAAGAAGAAGAAGAAGAAGAAGAGGAAGAAGAAGAAGAAGAAGATGAAGAAGAAGAAGAAGAAGAAGAAGAAGAGGAAGAAGAAGAGGAAGAAGAAGAAGAGGAAGTGGAAGAAGATTAAGATGAAGAAGAAGAGGAATAGGAAGAGGAAGGAGAAGTAGGAAAAGAAGAAGAAGATGAAGGAGATGAAGAAGTAGAGGAAGAAGTAGAAGACATATAAGAAGTAGGAGAAGAAAAGGAAAAATAAGTAGAGCAAAAAGACGAAAATGAAAAAAGAAGACTACGTTAAAAAAGAAGAAGAAGAAGACGAAGAAGAAAAAAGGAGAAACCGATAGAGAGAACCACAAATCAAATACCGCAAAAGAAGAAGAAGACGAAGAAGAAGAAGAAGAAGAAGAAGACGAAGATGAAAAAAAAAAAAAAAAATAAGTAAAAGAAGACGAAGATGAAGAAGAAGAAGACGAAAAAGAAGTAAAAGAAGAAATAGAAGAAGAAGAACTAAAAGAAGAAGTAAAATAAGACGAAGAAAAAGAAGAAGCAAAAAAAATAAGACGACGATCTCCTTGCCATTACGAATGCCGCCGCCGCCATCAATTGTCTTAAAACACCATGTCATTGCTCAATCACACCCTCACATCTCCTTCCCGACCATCCGTCGCTTTCAGCACGTCGCTTCCAAAAACCATCCTTAATTGAGACGGTCCTTTGCCCCCTTCATAGATCTTCTTATCACGGACGAACCCCCGCCATTCGCTCGCCGCGCCTTCGAGACTCGCCGATTACGTTCGTTCTTCGCGAGAGAGAATTCCCGATCAGGATTCGCGTCATCAGCCCGGCTGTAGAAGATCTCACAAAGCGTGTCTGTCGTGGGCGGGTCGTTGGGCGCATGTTAAGCGGATGGGTTGGTTGGGTGGGTGGGCTGGGTTGGATGGGGTGGGGGTGGGATGGGGAGGGGGAAGGGGAGGGTAGGGTTGGGGGGAAGGGGGAGGGGGAGGGTTGGGGGGTAGGGTGGGTTGGGGGGAAGGGGAGGGTTGGGTAGGGTGGGTGGGGTAGGGTGGGGGTGGGTGGGTAGGGGGGAGGGGGGACGTGCAGGGATGTTGATGTATAGGATAGATGGATGGAATTGTGTTTCGTTTAGTATTTAGTGTTGGTATCTATTTGATATTTACATCTATTATTTAGTACCGTGTGTTTTCATTTTTGTTTCTTGGATTTATGACTCTTATCTCTTTTGTTTTATATCTATTTTATTTATCTATTCAATCTTATGTTTGGTGTATTTTTTTGTTTTTGTTTTTGTTTGTTTGTTTCTTTCTTTCTTTCTTTTTCGCTGCGGGTATGAGAACCTTGCCCCCCCTCCCCCCCTCACCCAACCCCCCTTCCCATCCCCCCCCCCCCTATTAGCTCGTGTCTCTTCGACTTGTCTATCACGGCGCCCTCTTGTTTCGTGACGTCACGGGTCGCGGATGACGTCACAGGTCACGTGACATGTTGGACAGGATGCCCCGCCTTCTCCATGCTCTGCGGTCGAGGGATAGAACGGTGGGCGGTGGGCGGTGGGCGGGTGGGCGGTGGGCGTGAAGCGAAGGAGACAGAGGATGAAATAAGGGAGAGGGGCGGGAGTGAGGCGCAGGCTAAGGAACAGAGAGAGAGAGAGAAAGAGAGATAATATGAGAGAAAGAGAGAGAGAGAGAGAGAGAGAGAGAGAGAGAGAGAAAGCGAAATAGAGAGAAAACAAACGATAGATCCAGAAAACAAAAACAAAAACAAATAAAAGATATATAACCAAAACAGAAAGACTAACAACCCCCTTCCCCCCAACCCCTCCCTCCCTCCCCACCCCCCCAAAAAAAAGAGATAATGCAGCTAAAAAAAAAAAAAGAAATAAAGAGACAAAGACCCCCTTTTTTCCCCTATTGAAATACCTAGTCATTGTGCCAAGCCTAAACGACCAGGGTCTTCTTTCCCTCACGTGATTGGCCAATCCACAGGGCGCCTCCTATTGGCCAGACAGTGTGGCAAATGCCGTGATAGGAAAAGGACGGGAAAAGGTTATGCTTTTTTTATTTTTTTATTTTATTTTTTTTTTTCAAATTTTTCGTTTTTCGTTTTTCGATTTTTTTTTTGAAGACTATCTGTCGCTGCGTGTCGTTTTAAAGCTCGTTTTCAATTGATTGGGATAGGATTGGTTTTCGGCAAGGATTTGCGTTCGTTTTTTTTTTCTTTTCGTTTTTTCTTTCTGTCATTTTCACCTTTTTTTTCTTGTTTTGCTTTTTCGTTTTTTAAATGTTTTCTTTATTTTCTTTTAATCACTCTTCCTTCCATTTTTCGTTCTTTCGTTCTCATCATATTCTATCATTCATTTTTCGTTTCCCTTCCTCTCTCCATTTTCAACATTTTTTTTCAAATTTTAAAAAAACAAACTCATCGTCTTTATTTTTTCTCTTTTTAATCATTTCATTCTTTTCTTCGCTTATCGTCTCGTGTCAACACAATGTCCTAGGCGGAATTACGCTGCAATCTGCACGAATGATTCATTGCATAATTAGCCTCATTAAAGTCTTTATCGTGGCCAATCGAGTCCCGTATTAAGATTCCGGTTATTGTAAATCCGACATCACACTGACTGGCATTTTAAATCACATTGTTAAAAAAAAAAGGAGAGAGACAGATAAAAAATGAAAAAAAAAGAGGAATGATTTTTTGAAAGGAAAAAAAAAATTGTGATGCTGTCATTCAACTTGGAATATTTTAATCTGAGAGAGTTCGTTATTAAAAAAAAAGAAAAAGAAAAAAAAAAGGAATTTGTAGGTCTAGTGACACAAGCTTTTTTTTCTTTCTTTCTTCCTCTTTCTCTCTCTTCCTTTCCCTCTTATTTTTCTTTTCTTTTTTCCTGGCTCTTACTTCTCTTTTCCTCTCCGCTGTTCCCCTCTCTTAGTCTTCTTTATTCGCCCTTCTCTTCTCCCTCTCCATCTTCCTTCTCCCACTCTTTCTATCTACCCTTTACCTTACCTCCCACCTCTTCTCCACCTTTCCATCCATCCCTCCCATCTCTCCTTCTCTCTCCCTTCCTCCCTTCCTCCTTCTCCCTCCCTCCATTCTACGGAGTTTCCGATACGGCGAAAGGCAATCGGAAATTCGATTGTGCCGCGACAGGTCATCCGATTACAGATCAGAGAGAGAGAGAAAAAAAAGAGAGAGAGAGAAAAAAAAAGAGAGAGAGAGAGAAAAAAAAAGAGAGAGAGAGAGAGAGAGAGAGAGAGAGAGAGAGAGAGAGAGAGAGAGAGAGAGAGAGAGAGAGAGAGAGAGAGAGAGAGAAGGGAAGGAGAGATAAAGAGCGAGAGAGCGGGAAAAATAAAATGAGAGAGAGAGAGATAAAGAGAAAGAGAAAGCGAAAGAGAGAGAGAGAGAGAGAGAGAGAGAGAGAGAGAGAGAGAGACAGACAGACAGACAGACAGACAGACAGACAGAGAAAGAGAGAGAGAGAGATAAAGAGAAAGAGAAAGAGAGAGAGAGAGAGACGAAGAGACATGACCGAGGGTAATCTTCCCGTCACGTCACATTTTCCCTTCAAAACCTCTCCCCTTCTTCCCCTCTCCCCTCTTTCCCCTATCCCTCCCTCTTTTTTCCCTATTAACCCCATCCTTCCATGGGTTAAGGAAAGGGAAAATGAGGGAAAGGGAGAGATAGAGAGAGACAAAAAGATACTAAAAAAGTGACAACTCATAAATAAAGCGGCGGGAAAGATAGAAAAAACGAATTAATGTAAAGAGAGAGAGAGAGGGAGAAAGAGAGAAAGAAAGAGAGAGAGAGAGAGAGAAGATTAAAAAAAAGATGAATAAAAAACTAATAAATAAAGCAACGAGAAAGAGAAAGATAACCAAAAAAATGTAAAGAGAGAGCGAGGGAGGAATAGAAAAGAGAAAGAGGGAAGAATAAATAAAGAGCGAGGGAAGAATAAAGAGAGAGGGAGGGAAGAATAAAGAGAGAGCGAGGGAAGACTAAAGAGAGAGCGAGGGAAGACTAAAGAGAGAGCGAGGGAGGAATAAAAGAGAGATAGGGAAGAATAAAGAGAGAGATAGGGAAGAATAAAGAGAGAGGGAGGGAAGAATAAAGAGAGAGCGAGGGAAGAATAAAGAGAGAGGGAGGGAAGAATAAAGAGAGAGGGAGGGAAGAATAAAGAGAGAGCGAGGGAGGAATAAAAGAGAGAGCGAGGGAGGAATAAAAGAGAGAGCGAGGGAAGAATAAAGAGAGAGCGAGAGAAGAATAAATAAAGAGCGAGGGAGGAATGAAGAGAGCGAGGGAAGAATAAAAGAGAAAGAGAGAAAGAGAGAAATAAAGAGAGAGAGAAAGAGAGAAATATAATAAAAGTCAGAAATGTCAAGACATAGCAAGAGATGAGGGCGGCGAGACACGATTTCGGGCACAATGAAAGACTAAAGTATTGATGACAGAGGTGGTGCTGCCATGGAGGAGGAGGAGGAGGAGGAGGAGGAGGAGGAGGAGGAAGGAGGGGGAGGTGGGAGTGGGAGGAGGTAGGAGGAGGAGGAGGAGGAGGAGGAAGGAGGAGATGGAGGGGGAGGGGGAGGTAGGAGGAAGAGGAGGGGGAAGAGGGGGAGGAGGAGGAGAAGGAGGAGGAGGAGGAGGAGGTAGGAGGAAGAGGAGGGGAGGTGGAAGGAGGAGGTAGGTGGAGGAAGGAGGAGGAGGGGGAGGGGGAGGTAGGAGGAAGAGGAGGGGGAAGAGGAAGATGGAGGAGGAGGAAAGTGGAGGAGGAGTAAGGAGGAGGAAAGAGGAAGTGGAGGAGGAGGAGGAGGAGGTAGGAGGAAGGAGGAAGGTGGAGGTAGGAGATGGAGGGGGAGGTAGAGGAGGAGATGGAGGAAGGAGGAGATAGGAGGAGGAATGAGGAGGAAGGTGAGGAAAGGGCGCTTACAGGGTGAGAGGGAGAGAGAAAATCGAAAATGTCAAATGATTTCTTTGCTTCCTTCTGCTCCTCATGCTACTCCTCCTTCTTCCTACTCCTCGTTCCACCTTCCTCCTCCTCCTTCTCCTCTTCCACCTCCTCTTCCTCCTTCCTCCTCCCTCCTCCTCCTCCTCCTCCTCCTCCTCGTTCCATCTCCTCCTTCCTCCACTTCTCCTCCTCCTTCCTCCTCCTCCTCCTCCTTCCTCCTCTTCCTCTTCCTCCTCTTCCTCTTCCTCCTCTTCCTCCTCCTTCCCCCTCCTTCCCCTTCCCGTGGCCAGTCGGCTACATGCGTGTACAAGGTGACACTTGTGTTTAGAGTCGACACCGACACATCAAAGGCCTCGGCGGCTGAAGGATACGTACAAAGAGAAGACACATATCACGCTATGGTGTGTGGGGGGAGGGGGGCGGGGGGGGGCAGAGGGAGGAGAAGAGGGGGGAGGAGGAGGAGAGGGGAAGCAGGCTACAAGAGTGTAAAAGTGTGACGGGGAAGGGAGGGAGTGGGGGAGGGGGGGACTTCGATATTTTTTTTTTCTATTCTTGTCATCAAATGGCTTTTCAGGGGGTCAGGTATAAATCTTCGTACGCGTGCGCACACACACATAGAAACATGCATACACACACACACACAGACAATAGACAACACACACACACACATACAAACACACACACACAAACACACAACACATAAACACACAAACACACCCACACACAAACACACCCACCCCCCACCCCCACACACACACAACCCCCACCCCCACCCCCACCTCACCCACCCCACACACACAAGCATGCCCACAGACGCCCAAAACACAGAAGCATAAATATGCACGCCCACAAACACCCACCATGATCTATAGACGAGAGCGCCTCAAGTAATGGATAAGAGTTAATGGCGCAAGACCAAGCTATAAATTCGAGTGATTAATATACACCATGACAAGACACCACAGAACGCATGATAGATCCCAATCATCACCATCATCATCATCATCATCATCATCATCATCATCATCATCATCGTTATCATTATCATCATCATCATTATTAAAGTCATCACACGCTTGATATCACTCCGCTACACACAGACACACAGACACACACAAACAAACACACACACACACACAAACACATACACACACACAAACACACACACACATAGACGCACACACAGACCACAGACAACACACAAACACACACACACACACACACACCCACAGACAACACACACACACACACACACACACCCACACACACAAACACACACACACAAACACACAAACACACACACACCCACAAACACACACACAAACACACACAAACAAACACAAACACACACACGCAAACACACACACACCTCGGCGTATAGCCAAGCCACGTTCTAACGCCCGGAACCTCGATCAATGTGGATATAATCGGATATAATCAATGGCTTATCCGAAATGAGTGTCAACGCGGATTACAGAACGCGAATAAGTGTTTGTGAATATTACAGAATCGAGGCAGGCATCGTCCACGCTATATGTCGCTTAGTTACGAGGGTGAGGGGGGAGGGGGGGAGTGATGAGGGGGGTGAGGGGGTGAGGGGGGGGTGGGGTGAGAGGGGGGTGGGGTGAGAGGGGGGTGAGAGGGGGTGGGGTGGATGAGGGGATGTGGGGTGTGTGTGAGGGGGGGGGGCGTCAAGAAAGTGCCCCCATGGTCTGTCTTTAACTCCGGAATTTCTGGTAGAGTTTCTTTTCTTTTCTTTTTTTTCTTGTCAAAAGGACGCGGCGGGAAATAATTCCGAGAGGGTAATAGGTGTGTATACGTACGTACGTACGGGTGTTTGTCGTAGGCTGCGCTTTGTGTCTGTTGTGTGGTCACGCGTGTGTTCGTGTGTGTGTGTTCGTGTGTGTGTGCATCCGTTCGCATGCGCGCGCGTGTGTGTGTGTGTGTGCGTATACGTACTCAAAAAAAAAAATATATATATATATTTATAAATAATAATAAATAAATTACGCAAAACCTCCTCCCCCCCTCAAAAAAAAAAAAAAAAAAAAAAAATACCAGCACAGCCATCATATCCCCCTTCCACGTATCGTAATTAATTCACCTCTTATCGACAGTTTTTGATCGCCCATTCTCCCTTCCCGGCAGTAGGTGTCCCACCCGCTCCCTGACTCGTGCAGCAGAAACGCCCATCTCAATTTGCTGTGTTCTGCTCTTCTTCCTTGGCTACCCACGTGGTCTCTGTGTCAAGTACGCCCTCAGCGCCGCCGGCAGAAGTTAGCAGGCAATTGGATAGATAGATAGACTGTCACCTAATTAAGTTTGATTTGCGGATATACCTTGCCAATTAAATCATTTACCCGCGGGATAAGTGACAGCATCTCTGTTCGGAGTCTCTGCTGACGCGGACTTCCTGAGGGATGGGACGGGACGGAGGGGAGGAAAAGGAGGAAGAAGAGGTGGAGGAGGAGGAGGAAGAGGAAGAAGAAGAAGAGGAGGAGGGGGAGGAGGAAAGGAGGAGGAAGAAGAAGAAGAGGAGGAGGAGGAAGAGGAGGAGGAGGAGGAGGAGGAGGAGGAAGAAGAGGAGGAGGAAGAAGAGGAAGAGGAAGAAGAAGAGGAAGAGGAGGAAGAGGAAGAGGAGATAGGGGGAAGGATATAATTACGTCACTCCTCCAACTCAAAGACTTTGCTTAAAGAATTGAACTAAAATCAAAATGGAGAGAGAGAGAAAGAGAAAGAAAGAAAGAAAGAAAAAAAATCCTCAAATATAACTAGTTTATCGTCGCGATCTCTCAAACAGACGTCCTGAAGTGTCTCCCAGCGTCTCTCAAGAGTTATTTCTTCGTTAAAAATGAATCCGGAGGAGACTGCCGGCAGGATGCGCTCAGGGACCGTGAGTGTTAAGATGGCGGGAAAAGGAGCGGCGCCGCATCAGTCAGAGGCAATTCTCATTCGCTTCTCATTTCCGCTCTTGATATATGAGGGAATGCGGACACAGAGAGATAGAGAGAGAGAGAGAGGGAGGGAGGGAGAGAGAGGGGAGGGAGGGAGGGAGGGGAGGGAGGGAGGGGGGGAGGGAGGGAGGGAGGGAGGGAGGGAGGGAGGGAGGGAGGGAGGGAGGGAGAGAGGAGAGAGAGAGAAGGGGAAAGAGAGAGAGAGAGAGAGAGAAGGTTTAAGAAGATGAAAAAAAAAAGGATAGAGAACCTGTCATAGAGAGAGAGAGAGAGAGAGAGAGAGAGAGAGAGAGAGAAAGAGAAAGAAGATTTAAGAAAAAAAGAAAAAGAAAAAAGGAAAAAAAATAAAAAAATAGAGAACCTGTCATAAGGCTCTTATAGCAGCTGTGTGAGCATTAAACTCGAGCTTCATTTTATGGAAATATTCTCCCGACATTATCTAGCTCCTCCGGACACTTTGGGGTTTTATAATTACGCTCACTTACGACAATCGGAAGGCGTAATTATACGGCAATCCGTACACACAAAACCCCGCCCCTTTTTTGGGACTATACACAGACCCCCAAAAAATTGAAAAAAAAAAAAAAAAAGCTTTCTCAACTACCTTGCCAAAATATCAGGATATGCCACAGGGTTTCAATTTGCCTGCTGCCGAGAATGGCACCTTCCCGACGTAAGAGCCATAATAACAGAATGATTATCAAGAGAAAATTTCATGGCCGATGATCCCCCTGAACCCCCCACACACCCCTACCCCCCCTCCTTCCATTTTCGCTGCTGCTAACGCCATCTGTGGGTTGTTGACCAAACTTCTTTACTAAGGAGTGTCAACGTCTTAGCAGAACGAGATTTATCGTTTGCACTCGAGGGGGGG
>NW_028234423.1:33097127-33104627 GCF_977035675.1 Penaeus japonicus | reverse complement strand
GAGAGAGAGAGAGAGAGAGACAGACACACAGAGAGAGAGAGAGAGAGAGAGAAAGAGAAAGATAGAAAGAAAGAGACAGACAGAAAGAGAGAAAGGAGACACAAGCAAGAAGTAGACATATTTAAGTGTTTACATCTTTGCAACACTCAAACGTGCAACTCAACAGAGAGTTATCAGAGCATCTCACACGCGAAAGAATACCCAGTCATTCAAAGGTGACCGAAGCTATCAAAGTCTTTATTCGAAATTTCTCTCCTCAATGTGTATTAAATCCTTGGGATACATATATGGAGTTAACGTGAATTTAATCGTTGTTTTCGTTATTGTGGGAATTTTGTGTTTTATGTTTGTATGTGTTGTTATATATATATTTTTTTCCTGGTGGTTTTGGTAAGGAAATTGTATAGATGTTGTGGTTTTATATTTTTTTCAGGTGGGTTTTGGTAAATAAACTGTATAAATGTTGTGGTTATATATTTATATTTTTCCCAATGGTTTTGGTAAGGAAACTATATAAATGTTGTGGAATAATATAGATGTAAAAAAATGAGATGTAGGAACCGCCTCTCTGTTTCAGAACGCGCGATGCATAGATAAAAAAATAGATATAAATACATACATTCATCTATTTAAATTCCATCACAACACCCACAGCTTCGAACATATGTGTGAAAGTGCAGCTTCTCCGGACGAAACTCTTGCGAAATCAAACTTAAAAACACACACACACACACACACAAAACTCATATTTCCATGTAAATAACACACCCACAGCACCTATCCCCCCTTCCCTCTCCTCCCCTTCCCCTTCCCCTTCCCCACCCCCACCCCCCTAACTCCTTCTACTCTTCATCCTCAGCTCGACGAAAAAATGACATGCATTTCGGCAACTTGGTCTCCGGGTGGAGGAGGAAACTCATCAGAGATCTTAATGCCCGGGAGACGTAGAAATGGAGAGAGAGAGAGAGAGAGAGAGAGAGAGAGAGAGAGAGAGAGAGAGAGAGAGAGAGAGAGAGAGAGAGAGAGAGAGAGAGAGAGAGAGGAAGGGAGAGAAGTAAAGAGAGAGAGAGACACAGAGAGAGGGAAGAAGGGAGAGAAGTAAAGAGGGAGGGAAAGAGATAGGAGATGAAAGAGTAAGGGCAAAAGACAGACAGAGAAATAATAATAATAATAATAATAATAAAAAATAATAATAATAATAATAATAAAATAAACCCCCTAAAATCCAACCCCTCTTCATCTCACCCTCCACACAAGACTCCCACCAAGAGTCCAAGAGAACCTGGAGGAAACCCAGAAGCCTCCGACAGGACAGACCTTCCCGTCTTGCACCTTCAGGAGGCCCGCCCGCCCGCCGCCCACCCGCCCGCCCGCCGTCTCGTAGGCAAAAGAGGCAAGGGTAGTTACGAGAGCCACAACAAGACCCCTTAGGAATGCGCTAATTGGTCTTTCACTTAAGACCCTAATGACTCAGGCTCGTTGTAAATATGCGATTGGCTCGTCCCAGGAGACTTGTGATTGGGGGGAAAGATATATCTTACTCATTTTTTCCACCACTGGTCATTGGTGGAAGAGTCGTTTTGCGTGGAGACTGTTTTAGGCCTTTCTTTTTTTTATGATTTATCTCGACGTTTAGATATTTCCTTTCTGCTTATTCTTCTTTTTTTTTTCTCTCTCTTTGTTTTTCCATTTGTTCTATTTTATTTTTTTTTCTCTCTGTTTTCCATTTGTTCTAATTTTATTTTTTTTCTCTGTTTTCCATTTGTTCTATTTTATTTTTTTTTCTCTCTCTCTGTTTTCCATTTGTTCTATTTTATTTTTTTTCTATCTCTCTGTTTTCCATTTGTTCTATTTTCTTTTCTTTTTTTTCTCTCTCTCTTTTGTGGTTGTTTTGTGAATCGCGATTCAAATCCGACAAACGTATTTATTTCGATTCGTTTTGAGGGGGTCATCTTTTTTTAAAACTTTGGTGTCGTTTTGCCGTTTTTTTTTAACAAGGAGATTTGAATGCTGGTTCCAATACGGGTTCTCTAAGTCAGGTTCTTGGTTCTTGGCACTAGCCTCGGTGTCATTATCATCAATGTTGGTCGAAAGTGCGATACAATTGCGAATGGCGAGGAACCAATAAGGTGGCAAGTGTCTCGACCATCACACTTTGAATGTAAATCATTTCTGTTATCGGATCCAAACAGATCACGTTATGTGTGTAACTTCAGATATATATCAACAAATGTATGCGATATATATATATATATATATATATATATATATATATATATATTTATATATCATATATAAATGCATAATATATATGTATATATATACTACATACATATGTACATATATATAAATTAACATATATAAATATATATATATATATTATATATATATATATATATATAGATATAGATAGATATAACGTACATTTATTTATTGTCCAACAACGGTTAAATCATAAATTCCGGATATCAACACCGTGAGAAAACCTCCAATACCGTTAAAACAAAACAACAATATTCACAGAACGAGAGAGAAAGAATATATATATATATATATATATATATATATATATATAAATATATATATATATATATATATATATAATATATATATATATATATATATATATATATATATATATATATATATATATATATATATATATCAGAACCCCCCCAACACAACCCATCATCAAAAATAAAACAAACCACCAGAAAAAAAAAATCGACAGTCAAAAAGACTACTCGTTTATCAAAAAAATAAATGAGTAAATTAATTAATTAAAAAATAAAATAAAAAATAATAATAATAATAATAATAATAAATAAGAATAAAAAATAGATACAGCATTAAGCCAAACGTCACAGAATAGCAGCATCCTCCGCCAGCTAGAGCGAGCGAGATCTGAGAGCGTCGGGATGATGATGGCGACCTAGCATCGGCGTGGCTGCAAGTAAGAATCTCAATGCTGACGAAGCTCCCCTTTTGCGGGCCCCCTCGAGGGTTCTTTGGCGGAGGGAGAGAGGGAGAATGGGAGAGAGGGAGGGAGAGGGAGATGGAGGGGTGGAGAGAGAGGGTGAGGGAGGGAAAGAGAGAATGAGGGAGGGAGGGAGAGATAGAGGGAGAGAGAGGGAGGGAAGGAGGGAGAGAGGGAGTGGGAGAAAGGGAGAAAGAGAGAGAATGAGGGAGAGGAAGAGAGAGATAACAGATAAATAATACCTCCCCAAAAAAAGAGAGATAGATCTCGTTGACATAATTCAAGAAGAAAAAAAATATATTTTCCTTTTTTTGAATCAATCTCTCGTCCAGAATTTCCGCTATCGCAATGCCAATTTCCCCTCACCTAACCTATCTCTCTCCCTCTCTCAATCTCTCTCTCTCTCCATCTCCCTCTCTCTCTCTCTCAATCTCTCTCTCTCTCCATCTCTCTCTCTCTTTCCCTATCTCTCTCTTTCTCCCTCCCTCCCTCTCTCTCTCTCTCTCTCTTTCTCTCTCTTTCCCTCCCTCTCCCTCCCTCTCTCTCTTTCTCTCAATCTCAATCTCTCTCTCTCTCCTCTGAAACGCGGCGCCCTCTTCCTCAGGACTTCAGCGATCCAAAAGTCTCGAGCTCATATTGCAGTCGGTAATAGCTGACTCACCGAAGAACTATTACGAGAAGGAGGCTGAATATAATAGGACTCTTAAGCCGCTAACAAATCGGCTGCGTAATAATTATAACTGCTGTCAACACCCTCGATTAGTTGAATAACAGAAGGATGATGATGAAAAATAATGGAAAATGGGATGAAAGCGAAAATATTCGTCTTGTTGGGATGTGATTTCTTCGTTTTTTTTTTGTTTTTTTTTTTGGATGCCGAAGTCTATATTATTATCTTTATTATTGTTTGTAGTGTCGTTATTATTTTTGTGATTATTATTATTTTTTTTTATTATTGGAATTGTTATTGCTGTTCTTATTATCGTTGTTATTATTATTATTATTGTGATCATCATTCTGTTATTTTTGTTATTGTCATTATTACTGTTATCATCACCAGCATCATAATCATTAATAATATTACTGTTATAATTTTCATTATAATTATTAGTTATTATGATTATCATTACTATTATTATCATTCCCATTACTCTTATTGTCACTATTATTATTATTATCATTACTACCATCGTATCATTACTCTTATTAATTATGATAAATATTGTTAACATTATTAACACGATCACTCTCATTATTATGATTATCACTATCAATATCAATGTTAATATTAACACCATTAAGAATTATTGTAATTACTTTAATCTTTCCAGACGAATAAATTCTGATTGCCATGATTTTAAGATAATCAAAATTAAATTCATATCCTTTTACATAAACATGGAACATTATCAGAAAAATATCATGATACACCGATAAGTAAATACAATAAAAATGGAATTCCAAAAATGAAGATCTAGCAAGAAAACTATTCGCGAAATGTGTGTGTGTGTGTTTGTGTGTGTGTGTGTGTGTGTGTGTGTGTGTGTGTGTGTGTGTGTGTGTGTGTGTGTGTGTGTGTGTGTGTGTGTATGTGCGTCTAGATAACAACAACAAAAAAAAAAAAAAAAAGGGAAAGAGAAATAAAATAAAATAGAGAAAGTGAGCGATTGAGCAAGACAGAGACAGAAAGAGAGAGATAGATAGACAGAGAGAAAGATAAAAAAAAAAAGAGAGAGAGAAAGAGAGAGAGATTTACAGACTATTGCAGGGCCTCTATTCCCAAATTGCACGCCTTATAATCCCCTGTCAGATTACGGGGAGATTTCTTGACCTGCAGTGACATCTCCCAGTTATAGGGATTTCGAAACTAGAGTGTGAAATCTGGGGGTTCAGTTAAGCGGGACAAAACTGCAATCATATTCTTTTTTCTTCTTCTTCTTCTTCTTTTATATAATTTCGGAGAGAGGGGAGTGGGGGTATGATCTAAGATATATATATATTTTTTAAATTTTGTCTTATCTTTATATATATATATATATATATGGTGGAAAGTGTTATCACAATAATGATATATCGTAAAGAACACTTGTATATACACACATATCTATTTTGCCCAGTGGAATAAAATTGACACTCCGGTAAGCACAGTAGTTCTCATATTACAGAGTTGAGAAATATCAACTTCATTATTTTTTTCTCTCTTTTTTATTTATTTTGTATTTTGTATTTCAATAAAATAAATCGGTTAAATACAATCAAACTGAGATACAAAATATAAAAAAAAAAAAAATAATAAATAAAGTAAGAAAACTAAAAAGCAGAAACTAACACTAATAATTCTAATGAACTTTGAATTCATAAAGAAAAAAAATATATATACAGATAGATACAGTAATAGTGAAAAATAATATGATGGAATTCTCACTGTAAAATTTGATCACGGTAAAAATTCATTATCATTTCAATCTACACCACTAAAGACCATTCCGGGCTTTAATCTAATGTTATATAATATCTCAAAGTATCAGGAATTTTTGTTTCCTGTGCCACTTAAATGTACAAAAACAATTCAATTTTTTTGTATTAATATATCTATCAAAGATGTCCGTCACACATATTTCAAGACAGTCTGTTCCCTAAGACGCCTTATTTGGATGAAATTATTTTAAATTTCCTTATTTATAAAATCCTAAAATATTTCGACAGTTGGTGGCTATATCCTATAACATCACCAATTTAGTAATATATATATATATTTTTTTTTTTTCCCCAACTTCAGTGATATATATTTCGCTTAATCTTGTATGAGAATAAGTTATATAAACTTTTAGCCGTGAGGAAAATTATGAGAGAAAATAAAAAAAAAACAATAATTCCACGGCTTTTGAAACAATCTTTTCTTCTCGTTTTAAATTCAATTCAACAGTGTCTCCCCGGAAGGAAATCTTGCCTGATCATTTCAACACCTCTGCAATATCATACATCACACGATATTACATCCTTAAAACATAGCACCATTCACTCCAGAAGACACATTATCTTAAGGTCCTAAGCCGAGGTATGAGATAATTGCACTATAATATCCCAAGTCTATTTTTTCCCTCCCTCTTTATAAACCCGAAAGTTGGACATTAACCATCTCATTTTTGTCGATAATGACACGTCGGTTGACAAGCTCCCATCAAGCCGCTAGTTAGCTGCATAATGCCAATTATCTCGCGGTCACTAATTGCTTCGAGTGTCACCTGGAATGTGGTTCCCGTCGCGTCCTGTTCCCGAAGTAGCAAATCCTAGATCCTTAAAGATGTGTCCAAAGGGGGTGTGGAAGGGGGAGAGGAGAAGGAAGAGGTGTCGCGAAAGGGCGGCCACAGGAGGGGAGAGAGAGGAAGGAAGGAAGAGGAAAGAAAAGATCGCCTGACTGACGAGGGACTGTGTCTGTCGGATCACCTTTGTTGCAGGAGTCCGTAGTGTGTCATATGATCCCCCCTCCCCACCCCCCCCGCCGTGTGTCACCTCCGTCCGCCGAGGTGTCCAACGGCGTACTTGTGTCGTGTGGGTTTCGGCCGCCCCCGACATACGCTCGCCTTAAAGGACGTCAGTGCGTCCCCGAGCGAAGAACGACTTAGCTTCCACCACGAGAGACGGTCGCGCAGATACCAGACGACAGACGACGGGCGAAAGTGCGTGTCGCCGCTAATTCCGAACTCAGGTATGTGTGTTGGACGAGCTCCCCCCTCCCCCTCCTCCCTCCCCTCCCCCTCCCCTACCCCCAAGCCACCTACACGATCACCAATATCCGTTCGTTTCTCCGTCCAGGCTACAACACTCTGAGCGGCCTTCTCTCTTCTTCCTCCTTCTCCTTCTCCTCCTTCTCCTCCTCCTCTTCCTCCTCCTAGCCCCTCTCCTATCCCCCTGCGACGACGGAACACTTACCTTTTTCATGGCTATCCGACTTGAATCTGTCTGTGTCATTGGGTTTGGATTCCACCCCCAACATGTTTGAGGACGAGAGGGAAGAGGTGCGCCGATTGTCACTCCCTTGTACTCGTCACATTTCCCGATCAGTGTCACTGTCGCTCGTGGCGTGAAACACACACTCGGTCACCAACACTTCTCATAGCAAGGCCGTGTCACTGCCTCGCATCACAGGCTCCCCTAGGAGGGTCACACAACAACAAGCTCTCCAGGTCAAAAGCTCGCGATAATCCTTGGATCGAAACACAGCGGAGTGGCGAAAGGTAGAGTGGAGAGCGAGAGAGAGAGAGAGACTCTGTCGTCCTCGTTGGCAAAGCTGGAGTTTGCCAGGTAACGCGGAGCGAGGAACTGACTTCGTAGCGGTCGGTGTACACGCGCCACCTGGTTGCTCAGAGCCTGCCGCTAACTCCGCCTCTTGGTGACACTCAAAACACTCAGTGCACGGACCCTTCGACGTGTGCACGGCCTGTCACAACACTTTTCTCCCCACACCCACGTGCACACCAACAGTACACCGCTGCGTCCGTCGTGCACAACGTCTTAGGTCA
>NW_028234423.1:33084627-33087127 GCF_977035675.1 Penaeus japonicus | reverse complement strand
CTCTCTCTCTCTCTCTCTCTCTCTCTCTCTCTCTCTCTCTCTCTATATATATATATATATATATATATATATGTATATATATATATATATATATATATATCTTTCTTTCTCTCTCTCCATTTCTTTCTCTCTCTATCTTTCTTTCTCCACCTCCTCTTCCACCTCCACCTTCACCTCCACCTCCACCTCCACCCCACCTCTACCTCCACCTCCACCTCCCCCCATCCCCTCCCCCTTCCCTACACCTCCAACCTCCACCACCACTTCTCCCTCCCCCTCCCCCTCCCCCTCCACCTCCACCCGACCTCCACTTCCCCTTCCCCCTCTACATCTCCCCTTCCACCTCCCCCTCCACCACCACCTCCACTTCCCCCATACCCCTCCCCTTTCCACCTCTCCCCTTCCAGCTCCACCTCCCACCTCCAACCTCCTCTTATCTCCCATCGTAACCTTATCTCCTTATCTCCACGCAGAATCAAACTCTAACTTGTCGATAGCAAGGAACACCTCGGTAAGCACTCGAGTGGATCCTGGTTTACACGATGCTTGTTTTGGTTGTCTAAACGCCCGACCTAAAATGGCGGTCGAAGCTTTGAATTCTGAATACGGTCTAGTTTTTTTTAGTTTTCTTTATTTGTGTTTGTTTTTTGGATATTTGAAGGAGATTTACTGATGGAAATGATGAATGTAAGTGTTGAATAGATATTTGTGGTGGTGATGAGTGTGATGATTGGATAGTGGGAGATTAAAGATTAAAGATTAAAGGTTTGTGTTTGTTGTTTTGGCTCATTTGCATAAGCGTAAATATATTTGTATATATGATACGTGTGTAAGCACAGTGATTCGTTTTTTTTATGGTACTTGGAGCTTCGTTAATTGATATCAATTGAGTTGTTTCAGTTAGACTGTAAGTTTTGATCCATTTTGGTCATTTTTACGTTTTTGATCTTAAAACAATAATCAGACAAAAAAAAAAAAAAAAAAAAAAATCAAGTTTTTTGTTTCTGTCAATTTTATGGCCATAAATATCGTCCTCTTAAAAGAGAAAGAAGAAGAAGACAAAAACAAAAAATAGAAAATTGATTGAAAGAATGTAAACACGGATGGGATATATGATTACTTCTTGGCACAGTGCTAGTCATCAATGTGTTTTCCTGTCCCTATATCTGTTTTTGTATGTTTTTGTTTATTCGTTTGTTCCTTTGTTTCGTTGATTTTTTTGTGTGTGTTTTATCTCTCTCTCTCTCTCTATTTATTTGTCTATCTATCTCTCCCCCTTTCTCTCCCTCTCTGTCTCTCGCTCTCTCTCTTTCTATTTCTCTCTCTCTCTCTCTTTCACACACTCACACACACACACGCACATGAACACACACACACATGAATACACACACACACAAACACAAAAACAAACACACACAAACACACACACACATACACAAACACACCCATCCCCCCTCACCCCCCCCCCCTCCCCAACACACACAGAAGCACGCACAGGTTCACCTTTCATATAGTCTTGAGAGGCATGTAAACTCTCTGTGGATGTTTCTGCTGCGTTGCGAAAGGAAGACTTTGTATGGCACCTGAGTGGTTGAGATGTCTCGGTTCTGTTCTCCTTTGTGTGAGAATGCGAGAGGGAGAGAGGAAGGGGAAGGAAGAGGAGGGGTAGGGGGAGGAAGGGGACGGGTAGGGGAGGGGATGGGGGGGAGGGGGAGGAGGGGTAGAAGAGGAGAGGGGGAAGGGAGGGGATGGGGAAGGAAGAGAAGGGGATGGGGAGGGGAGGGGGAGGAAGGGGAGGGGGAGGAAGGGGAGGGGATGGGAGAGGGAGGGGAGAAGGAAGAGGACGGGAAGGGGAAGAGAGGGGAAGGAAGGGAAGGGAAGGAATTAGAATGATGAGAAGGGGAGTGGAGGGGGAGGGGAAGAAATTGGAACGGGAGAGAGGAAGGGGAGGGGAGGAGAAGGAAAAGGAGGGGAGGGGAAGAGAGGGGAGAGAAGGGAAGGGAAGGAAATGGAACGATGGGGGGGAGGGGAGTGGAGGGGAAGAAAGTGGAAACGTTGTTATAATAACAACAATAATAACGGCATAAATCATCATAATGAAAGTTAACATAATACTATTATTACTATTGCTCTTATTTCATCTACCACTACTACTACTATAACACACCTAATAATAGTAATAATAAAGATAACGGTATTGATAAACGTACAAATAAAACAACAAAAACAAGAACACGAATTAAAGTCAAGTCATCGCACCTCTCTGGAAGTGAGTTGACCTCCACGCACCTCTCTCTCGAAGTGAGTTGACCTCCACGCACCTCTCTCTCGAAGTGAGTTGACCTCCACGCACCTCTCTCTCGAAGTGAGTTGACCGCCACGCACCTCTCTCTCGAAGTGAGTTGACCTCCACGCACCTCTCTCTCGAAGTGAGTTGACCTCCACGCACCTCTCTCTCGAAGTGAGTTGACCTCCACGCACCTCTCTCTGGAAGTGAGTT
>NW_028234423.1:33074627-33077127 GCF_977035675.1 Penaeus japonicus | reverse complement strand
CCCTCTCCTCTCCACTCTCTCCCCCCCCTCCCCCTTGGCACCCTCCCATCTCCACTCTCTCCCCCCCTCCCCCTTGGCCCCCCTCTCCTCTCCACTCTCTCCCCCCATCCCCCGCAGTCCCTCCCCCTCCCCCTTGGTCCCCTCTCCTCTCCACTCTCTCCCCCCATCCCCCGCAGTCCCTCCCCCTCCCCCTTGGCCCCCTCTCCTCTCCACCCTCTCTCCCCATCCCCCGCAGTCCCTCCCTCTCCCCCTTAGCCCCCTCTCCTCTCCACTCTCTCCCCCCCTCCCCCTTGGCACCCTCCCATCTCCACTCTCTCCCCCCCTCCCCCTCATTTCCCCTCGGTCGCGTTTCCGCCCAGAAGACAAGCGACTTACAATCCGTAGCGGATGAGGGGAAATTTGCGTATCCCTGATTCTCCCCTCTCTTCGTTTTGCTCTTTTTTTCTCGTTTTTGTTTTTGTTTTGTTTCTCTCTCTCTCTCTTTCTTTCTCCCTCTGTCTCTCTCTCTCTCTTTCTCTCCCTCTCTGTCCCTTTCTTTAACCCCCCCTCCCCTCTCTTTCTCTCGTATTTTTCGTGTCTATTCTTGTTTGGATTCTTTTCTTTCTTCCATTATTATTTTTTATACTCTTTTATTGTTTTTCTGCTCTCTCTATCTCTCTCAGTCCATCTATCTATCTATCTCCCTTTCTTCGCCGTCCCTCTTTCCCTTCCCATTTCCCCTTTTATCCCTTTCTCTCTCGTCCTCTCCCATTTCCCCTTTTATCCCTTTCTCTCTCGTCCTCTCCCATTTCCCCTTTTATCCCTTTCTCTCTCGTCCTCTCCCATTTCCCCTTTTATCCCTTTCTCTCTCGTCCTCTCCCATTTCCCCTTTTATCTCTTTCTCTCTCGTCCTCTCCCATTTCCCCTTTTATCTCTTTCTCTCTCGTCCTCTCCCATTTCCCCTTTTATCCCTTTCTCTCTCGTCCTCTCCCATTTCCCCTTTTATCTCTTTCTCTCTCGTCCTCTCCCATTTCCCCTTTTATCCCTTTCTCTCTCTCTCTCAGTCCATCTATCTATTTATCTCCCTTTCTTCGCCGTCACTCTTTCCCTTCCCTTTTCCCCTTTAATCTCTTTCTCTCTCGTCCTCTCCCATTTCCCCTTTTATCCCTTTCTCTCTCGTCCTCTCCCATTTCCCCTTTTATCCCTTTCTCTCTCGTCCTCTCCCCTCCGCCGCGTCATTCCGAGGGAACAAAGATGGTTAGTTTAACTAGAGGAAACTGGTAAAAAACGTCTCGTGGGGGGGAGGGGAGGGGGTAAGGAGGGCGAATTCCCTCACCCCTTTCCCCTCAGGCCTCGTCCAAGTGGCGGACTGGTCGGAATGGATGTGAGGGGAGAGGAGAGGGGAGAGGGGAGAGGGGAGGGGAGAGAGAGGGGAGAAGGGAAAGAGGGAAGAGGGGAGGGGAGAGAGAGGGGAGAAGGGAAAGAGGGGAGAGGGGAGGGGAGAGGGGAGGTAAGGGGAGGGGAGAGAGGGAGAGGAGAGAGGGGAGGGGAGAGAGGGAGAGGGGAGAGGGGAGAGAGGGAGAGGGGAGAGGGGAGAGAGGGGAGGTGAGAGGGGAGAGAGGGGAGGGGAGAGGGGAGAGAGGGGAGGTGAGAGGGGAGAGGGGAAAGGGGAGAGAGGTGAGAGGGGAGGTGAGAGGGGAGAGGGGAGGGGAGAGAGGGGAGGGGAGAGAGGGAGAGGTGAGAGGGGAGAAGGCCGAAGAAATGATTCCCCTTTCTCGCCACGAAGTAAACCTTTTGCCTCGGGCTGTACACATGCGTCCCTCTGGTCAACACTGGTTGCCTTTTCTCTTACTCCTCCTCTTCTTCCTCTTGCTCGTCCCTCCTCCTCCTCCTCTTGCTCACCCCTTCTCCTCTTCTTCTTCCTCTTGCTCGTCCCTCCTCCTCCTCCTCTTGTTCACCCCTTCTCCTCCTCCTCCTCCTCTTGCTCACCCCTTCTCCTCCTCTTCCTCTTCTTGCTCACCCCTTCACCTCTTCTTCTTCCTCTTGCTCGTCCCTCCTCCTCCTCCTCTTGTTCACCCCTTCTCCTCCTCTTCCTCCTCTTGCTCACCCCTTCTCCTCCTCTTCTTCCTCTTGCTCGTCCCTCTTCCTCCTCTTCCTCACCCCTTCTCCTCTTCTTCTTCCTCTTGCTTGTCCCTCCTCCTCCTCTTGCTCACCCCTTCTCCTCTTCTTCCTCCCTCTATCTCTTGTTCGTCTCATTCCTCCTATCTCGTCCTTCCTCTTCCTCTTGTTCGTCCTTTATTCTCCCTTTGCTCGTCCTCCTCTTCCTTCCTCGTTCTTCTCTTGCTCTTCCTCTTCTCTCATCCTCTAGTTGATCCTCCTCCTTTCTCTTCTTCTTTCTACTCCTCTTACTCGTCCTTCTTCCTCCCCTCCTCCTTCTTCTTGTTCTTCTTCCTCCTTTTCCATCTCCTATTCTTCCTCCTTCCTCCTCTTGCTCTTCTTCCTCCCCCCCCCCTCCCAATGC
>NW_028234423.1:33060524-33068024 GCF_977035675.1 Penaeus japonicus | reverse complement strand
TTTTTTTTCTCTTTCTTTCTTTCTTTTTTTGTGAGTTTGTTCTTTTTTCTGCGGTTGTGTCTGTTGTGTGTGTGTGTGTGTGTGTGTTTGTGTGTTGTTGTCTTTGCCTGTCTACCTCTCTCTTTCTCTCTCTATCTCTCTCTTTCTCTTTCTTTCTCTATCATCATCCTCCCTCTCACCCTCTCTGTCTCTCTCTCTTTCTCTTTCTTTCTCTCATCAATCGCCTACCCTCTCAACCCGCTCTGCTGTCTCTCTCTTCCTCCTCTATTTAACATCTCTCTCTCTCTCTCTCCTTTCATCTCTCTCTCTCTCCACGCACTCCTCTTCTCGTTCCTCTCCTCGCTCTCTGCCCTCCCCCTCCTCTTTTTCCCTCCTTGCCTTCCCTCTCCTCGTTCTTCCTTTTCCCCCGCATCCTACTCTCTTCTGTCTCTCGTTGTTCTCTCTCCCTCAGATCCCCTCGTCTATCTCTCATCACGTCATTCCCCTTCCCGTCGATTCTCTCTCTCTCCACTCTCTCTCTCCTCTCGCTCGCGCTCCTCTCTCCCCCTCTCCTCTCCATCTTCCGCCCTCCCTCTCTCTCCTCCTCCTCCCCCCTCTCTCTCCATCCTCCTCCCTCCCTCTCCATCCCCCTCCCCCTCCCCCTCCTCTGTATCCCCTGTCCTCATGTCTGCCTGTCATTACGTAAGAATTTCAACATCCGGAAGTGCATAGTAGTTTCGATCTTCCTCTTCTTGCAAAGTAGCAAGATCATTTTTATTTCCTTTGCCATGTGACATTGATTATACACATGCGCAAGAATTTACATAAATAGACACTCACACATAAGCACATACATATACGCACATAAACGCAAATACTCACACGCACATACATCCGAACAAACGTATATTTATATGTATGTTTGTTAATAATATAGTCAGTCTGGCCATTATCATCATTCATTGATAATTATGATGATGATGATAGTAATGATGATGTATTTTTTTATCAATGTGTCCTCCCCGTCATAACATACGGGTCAGAAACATGTACTACGACCAAGGTACTCGAGAGGAAATTAGTAAGTGCTCAAAGAGGAATGGAAAGGCTTATGCTAGGAGCTAGCTTAAGAGACAGGAAAAGAGCTACATGGATCAGGCAACAAACAAAAATAGAGGATATATTTAAGAGCATTCAAAAGAAAAAGTGGCAGTGGGCAGGACATATATATCGTAGGCAGGACAACAGGTGGGCAAAGAAAACAACGGAATAGGAAATACACGACACAAAGAGACCAAGGGCAAGACCAATGACAAGATGGCGGGATGATATAGCGAATTTCGCAGGAGTAAACTGGAATCAGAGGACACAAGACCAAAATGAATGGAAAAGATTGAGAGAGGCCTACGTCCTGCAGTGGAATGATACAAGCTGACAATGATATATCTATTTATCTATATCTATATCTATCTATCTATATCTATATCTATCTATCTATATCTATCTATCTATCTATCTATCTATCTATCTATCTATCTATCTATCTATATATATATATATATATATATATATATGTGTGTGTGTGTGTGTGTGTGTGTGTGTGTGTGTGTGTGTGTATCTATATGTGTATATAAAGTCACATGTGCATAAACACGCACACACAGTATACGTACATACAGTACACCCACCCCCCCCCCCAACACACACCCCAAGGACCCGCCCTCGACCTTCCAGCTGACGCGACCAGACCAAGATTCCCAGCAGTCTAGAGACATAATTTGGGCGTGCAATGATAACAGGGATGATTTCCGGACCCCCTACCGACCGCCCACCCGCCCGCCCGTAAGCTCGTCCGCCCGCCCGCACGCCCTCCTGCCTGCTCACCTGGGAGATCCATCAGGCAAAGTCAACCATCCCCCCCTCCCCCTCCCCCTTTCATTCCCCCCTCCCCCCCCCCCCTAAACAGCGGGAAATCCGCTTTTAAGATATGCCAATTTTACAAAGGGGGGTGGGGTGGGGGATGGGTGGGGGGGGGATGTATTTTATAGTGGGTATGTTTCACGTTTTAGAATTTGTTTATTTTTCTCTAATTCTTTTATTAAGTCCCATGGGGTTTACTTTGTTTTATGGTTCATATTATCTTTACAATTTTGAGAAAAGAATGATAATTATTGTCACTATTCTCATCATTATCACTGCTTTTGTTATTTTTGTTATAATCATTATTATTACAATTATCATCATCACTGTTATTATCAATATCATTTTCATCATTATTATTATCATAACTGTTATTATTAATGATATTACTGATACTACCACTGTCCTTATTATTACTACTACTATCTTTATTATTATTAACATTATCATCATCTTTGCTATTATTATCATTATCATCATCTTTGCTATTATTATCATTATCATCATTATTATCATTATTGTCACGGTCAGTATCAATAGCGTTGTTGTTATTCTTATTATGCATCATCATTGATATTTCTGTTATCATTACTATGGTTATCATCATCATTATCATCAGCATTATAATCATCACTGATGTTTCTTTCTATCATTACTATAGTTATAATCGTCATTATTATTACCATTACCATTGTCATTCCCATTACTATCGTTTTCAATTTGCAACTGCCATCATCGTCACTCTTTTCATTATAATTTGACTCATATTCAGTTCATTTATTCATTTTATCTATTTCCTAAATTAGGGGGAAGGGTGCTGAAGAGCCGGAAAGGGGAGGGGGAGGGGGGAGATAGGGGAAATGGGGAGGGAAGGAAGGGGGGAAAGGGGGTTAGGGTCATAGGGTTGAGAGGGATTGAAGCAGGGAAGGGGAGAGAGGAAGGGAGGGAGGGAGGGAGGGGAGGGAACAGCTTAAAGGAGGGAAAGGGAGGGAGAAGGGAGAGAGAGGGAGGGGAAGTAGGGAAAGGAAGGGAGGGGGCGGTAGTAGGGAAGGGGAAGAGGGAGCAGGGAAAGGAAGGGAGGGGAAAGGAGCAGGAAAAAGGGAGATAGGGGGATGGAGTATATAAAGGGAGGGAGGTAAAAAAGAGAGCGAAGAAAGAAATAGAGGGGGAGGGAGGGAGCAGGGATCCAGAGGGAAAGGGGAAGTGGAATCAGGGAAACAGAGGAAGGGGGAAGTGGAAGCAGGGAAACAGAGGAAGGGGGAAGTGGAATCAGGGAAACAGAATAAGGGGGAAGTGGAAGCAGGGAGACAGAGGAAGAGGAAAGTAGAATCAGGGAAACAGAGGGAGGGGGAAGTAGAATCAGGGAAACAGAGGAAGGGGGAAGTGGAAGCAGGGAAACAGAGGAAGGGGGAAGTGGAATCAGGGAAACAGAGGAAGGGGGAAGTGGAATCAGGGAAACAGAGGAAGGGGGAAGTAGAATCAGGGAAACAGAGGAAGGGGGAAGTGGAATCAGGGAAACAGAGGGAGGGGGAAGTAGAATCAGGGAAACAGAGGAAGGGGGAAGTGGAATCAGGGAAACAGAGGAAGGGGGAAGTGGAAGCAGGGAAACAGAGGAAAGGGGAAGTGGAATCAGGGAAACAGAGGAAGGGGGAAGTGGAATCAGGGAAACAGAGGGAGGGGGAAGTAGAATCAGGGAAACAGAGGGAGGGGGAAGTAGAATCAGGGAAACAGAGGAAGGGGGGAGTGGAATCAGGGAAACAGAGGAAAGGGGTAGTAGAATCAGGGAAACAGAGGGAGGGGGAAGTAGAATCAGGGAAACAGAGGAAAGGGGTAGTAGAATCAGGGAAACAGAGGGAGGGGGAAGTAGAATCAGGGAAACAGAGGAAGGGGGAAGTAGAATCAGAGAAACAGAGGAAGGGGGAAGTGGAATCAGGGAAACAGAGGAAGGGGGAAGTGGAAGCAGGGAAACAGAGGAAGGGGGAAGTAGAATCAGGGAAACAGAGGAAGGGGGAAGTAGAATCAGGGAAACAGAGGAAAGGGGTAGTAGAATCAGGGAAACAGAGGGAGGGGGAAGTGGAATCAGGTAAATAGAGGAAGGGGGAAGTAGAATCAGGGAAACAGAGGAAGGGGGAAGTGGAATCATGGAAACAGAGGAAGGGGGAAGTGGAATCAGGTAAATAGAGGAAGGGGGAAGTAGAATCGGTGAAACAGAAGAAGGGGGAGGTGGAAGCAAGGAAACAGAGGAAGGGGGAAGTGGAAGCAGGGCAAAGGAGAGGGGAGGGAGGGCGGTAAAGTGGGTTGATTGGAGCTTTAGCTATGATATAATAGAGTGCCTCGGGCGGCGGGAATTGCGTGCGGATCGTCTCATTTTATGCAAATGAGACGACAATCGCGAGTGGTTGAATTAAGGGAACATTAAAGGATCTTGACACTAAAGGGATTTGTGATAAAGAGAGTGAAAGAGCAAGGAACATCAAGATAGCATTATATATATATAATATATATATATATATATATATATATATATATATATATATATATAATATAATATAATATATATACATGTATGTGTGTGTGTGTGTGTGTATGTGTGGGGGGGGGGGGGGGGGGGGGGGGGGGGGGGGGGGGGGGGGGGGGGGGGGGGGGGAGGGGGGGGGGGGGGGTGTGTGTGTATGTGTGTGTGTGTGTGTGTGTGTATGTAAATATATATGTATATGTATGTATATTTATATATAGATATATATTATATAATATAGAGAGAGAGAGAGAGTAGAGATAATGATCTAAAAAACAGGAAGAATGAGAGCTTCCATGAAACAGAGACAAAATAGAGTAATAAAAAGTAATTAAGAAAATCTAGAAAATAAAATCTTTATGACAAAATAATTTTTTTTAAATTGTAAACAAAAGTCCTTTTCCTTTCTTTTTTCCTTTGTGGTGAAAGATGAGGATTGTTTTTAGTATGCAAATTCGAAGAGTTTGTGTCTTTGTCTTAGAGGGAGTGAAAGTTAGAAATTGGAATAATATCTCCTTTATTATTGGTGAAAATGGGTCTGAAAGAGGTAGAAGAAGGGGATGAGGAGGGAGAAAAAAAAGAGGAGAGAGAGGGGCAGAGACAGACAGAGAGAGAGAGAGAGCGAGAGAGAGAATGAAAAAGATATATATATATATATATATATATATATATATATAGAGAGAGAGAGAGAGAGAGAGAGAGAGAGAGAGAGAGAGAGAGAGAAAGAGAGCGAGAGAGAGAAAGAAAGTGAGATATATAGAGAGGGAGAGATGGAGAGTAAGAGAGAGAGTGATGGGGCGAGAGAGAAAGAAAGAGAGAGAGAGAGACGATATAGGTACCCTCTATCTGTCTCACTCGCCCCCCTTCCCGTAGCTTCCCCCCCTTCTGCCCCCTCCCCCCTCTCCTAATCCCCCAGCAACCCACTCCCCGTCCTTCGTCACCCCCTCACTCCCTTTCACTCTTACCTCCTATCTCTCGCTCGCTTTCTCTCTCTCTCTCTCTCTATCTATCTATCTATCTATCTTTCTATCTCTTTCCTTCTTTTTTTCTTCTCTCTCTCTTTCTTTCTTTCCCTTTCTCTTTCTTCTCTATTTCTTCTCTCTCTCTCTCTCTCTCTCTCTCTCTCTCTCTCTCTCGATCACGTCACCCTCAACACATCATACCCCATCTCTCTCACTCTCTCCCTCCGTTCCTCACTCTCTCTCCTCATCCTCCATCTCTCTCCTTCCTCAGCGTCTCCCTCCCTCGGACTCTCTCTCTCTCTCTCTCGGCTCCCTGTCTACCCTTCCTCTCCCTCCCATTGGTTCATCCCTCCGCTCCCTTTCCCTCCCTCACTCCCTCCCGGGTCCGCCTTTCTCTCCCTCCCTCCCTCTCCCTCTCTCCCTCCCTCCCTCTCCCACCCTCCCTCCCTGCCCTCCCCCTCCCTCTCCCTGCCTCCCTCTCCCTCCCTCCCTCTCTCATCCTTTACTCCCTCTCCCCCCCTCCCTCCCTTTCCCTCCCTCCCTCTCACTCTCTCTCCCTCCATCCGTCCTCCTTCTCCCTCTCCCTCCTCACTCCCTCTCCTCCCCCTCCCTCCCTCTCCCCCACCCTCTACCTCTCCTGCTCCCTCTCCCTCCCTCCCTCACCCCTCCCTCCCCTCTCCTCTCTCCTTCTCCCTCCCTAAAGCCCCGCTCCCTTCCTGCTACCCCTCCTTCCTCCTTCCCTCCCCTCCTCCCCTCCGCTCACCAACCCGCCCTCTCCCTCCCTCCCTCTCCCCCCTCCCTCTCTCCCTCCCTCTTCCCTCCCTCCCGAGCCTCCCTCCCTCCCTCTCACAGCAGACCCTCCTCCCTCCTGTCCCTCTTCCCACGCCTCCCTGCTCTCCCTCTTCCTCTCACCACCCTCCCTCCTACCTCTCCCTCCTCTCTCCCTCTCTCCTCCCTCCTTTCTCCTTCCCTCCCTCCCTCCTTCCCCTCCCCCCCTCCCCCTCCCTCCCTCCCTCCCTCCCTCCCCTCTCCCTCCCTCACACCCTCTCTCCCTCTCCCTCCCTCTCCCTCTCCCTCTCCCTCTCCCTCTCCCTCTCTCCCTCTCTCTTCCTCTCTGTGTCGCCGCACAGCAAAAGCTTACCAAAAATGGCTTCGGTCTTTGTCCATTAAACCACCGTAATTGATTGCCCTTCTGTGAGCTGTGTTGCTGCCGCCAAGGAAGTTTTTGCAGTGTTGAAAGCAACAGTTAAAAGCAAAAGTTGTCAGGATTGTCACTAGCATTGTCGTTATTTATTGTTTATGGTGATGGTGATTATTGTTGTCATTATTATTATTATGGTTGTTATGATTATGATGATGATGATGGAGACGATTATTATCAGTATTATTACCATTATTATCATTATTATTCTTATAATAATTATCATTATCATTATTATCATTATCATTATCATCGTTATCATTATCATTATTATTGTTATCATTATCATTATTACTATTAGTAGTAGTATCATCATTATTGCTATCACCATTATCATTAATACTATCATTATCATGAACAACCAAAAGCATTATTGTTATTATCATAATCATTATTAATACTATCATTATCATGAACAACCAACAGCATTATTGTTATTATCATAATCATTAATATTATTATTATTATTATCATCATTATCTAGAAAAAATGTAGTTTTTTTTCTCCTGCATTACTTGTGTTGCTATTGCTATTTGTTTGTTTGTTTGTTTAATGAGTGTGTGTGCGTGCGTGTGTGTGTGTGTGTATGTATGTGTATGTGTGTGTGTATGGGGGGTATACGTGTGTGTGTGTGTGTGTGTGTGTGTGTATGTGTGTGTGTGTGTGTGTGTGCATGTGTACGTGTGTATGTATTTGTAGAAAAAAATAATAAACTGTATATCCATCTGTGATATAATTTGTCAACAAGATAACACGTTACGTATCTCCACTCAAGTAAATATCTTATTTTCATTTTTACTCTTGTATTTTTTTTTTTTTTTTTTTTTTTAGAACTTTCCCTCTGCGTGTGACATTTACAATGGAAATGAGACTGTCATATTTATAACTCTTGTGCTCTGTATGTGAGATGTATTATGCATGGG
>NW_028234423.1:33053024-33055524 GCF_977035675.1 Penaeus japonicus | reverse complement strand
TCACTTTGGTGCAGACTCTTAAAATGTTCAAGAAGTTTTTTTTTTTTTTTGTAAGTAGAGTGAGGATGAGAGAGAGAGGAGAGAGAGAGGGAGGGAGAGGCTGAGGGAGGGAGAGGAGAGAGGGAGGGGGAGGGAGGGAGAGGAAGGGAGAGAGGGAGGGAGGGAGAAGGAGAGGGAGAGGGAGGGAGAGAGAGGGAGGGAGAGATAGAGGAGAGAGAGAGGAGAGGGAGAGGGTGAGGGAGGGAGAGGAGAGAGGGAGGGGGAGGGAGGGAGAGGAGAGAGGAGAGAGAGGGTGGGAGGGAGAAGGAGAGGGAGAGGAAGTGAGAGGGAGAGAAAGAGAGAGAGATGAGGAAGAAGATGATAATGAAGAAGAAGTAGGAGAAGAGATTATATTCATACTCTCAACACCTCTCTCTCTCTTTCTCTCTCTCTCTCTCTCTCTCTCTCTCGTCCTCACCCTCTGTCTCTCTCTCTTTCTCTCTCACGCCTCCCCTCTTCTGTCTCTCTCACTTTCTCTCTCGCCACTCCTCACCCGCTGTCTCCTCTCTCACCCTCTGCTCTCTCTCTTTCTCTCCTCGACCTTCGTCTCTCTCTCTCTCTTCTCTCTCTCTGCGTTCACCAACCTCCTCCCCACCCGTAAATGCCCTCCTCCCCCCCCCCTCCCCCCCCCTCTAACCCCCCCCCCCTCCCCAACTCGCCCCTTCCCGACTTCCCCCCATGCCCCCCCGCAACCCCAGGCCCTGCCCTTCCCCACCCCCCCCCCCCCCCCCCCGACCTCTCTCTCTCCTCACCCTCTCTCTCTCTCCTCTCTCTCTCCTCGCCTCACCCTCTGTCCTCTCTCCTCCCTCTCTCCTACCTCCTTTTTTCTTTACTTCTCACTCTCTCTCTCCTCCTCCTCTCTCTCGTCCTCACCCTCTGTCTCTCTCCTTCCGTTCTTCTCGTCCTCCACCCTCTCGCTCTCTCTCCTCTTCTTTTTATTCTTCTCCTTTCCTCATTTCTCTCTCATCCTATCTTCTCTCTCTTCCTCTACCCTCCGTCCTCCCCCTTCTCTCCCGTTCCCTAACCCCTACCCACCAAATATAACCCCTTCCTTTTCATTTTCCTTTCCGCTCCTTTCATCGCCCTTCCTCCTTCGCTATCTCCTTTCCTTCCTCTCTCCTTTGCTTCTCCTCCCCTCTTTCCTTCCGCCTTCCCCTCGCCCAGGCTACGTCATCGTTATTCGCCTCCTCTTTCTCTCCTTCTCCTTCTACTGTTTGTTTCCCTTTCTCTCCCCTCCATTCTCCTCCTCCCTCCTCTACCCTCCTCCTACCGCTCTTTCTCTCCTCCCCCTCTTCCTCCACCTTCTCCTCCTCCACCAACCCCCCCCCCCTCCTCCTCCTCTTTTCCTGGCCTCCCGCTCTCTCCTCCTCCCCTCCCCCATCCTCCGGCCTTCCTCTTCCTCCAACCCCCCTTCCTTCTCCGCCCTGCTCCCCTCTTTTTCCTTTTCCTCCTCCTCCTCCCCAACCATTCCTTCCGTCTCTCTTCCTCCTTCCTCCTCCTCTTCCTCCTCCTCCTCCCCCCCTTCTCCTCCTCCTTCTCCTCCTCCCCCTCCTCCTTCCTCCTCTTCCTCCACCCCCTCCTTCCTTCTCCTCCTCCTCTTCCTTTTCCTCCTCCTCCCCAACCATTCCTTCCGTCCCTCTTCCTCCTTCCTCCTCCTCTTCCTCCACCTCCTCCTACCCTCCTCCTCCCTCCTTCTCCTCCTCCTTCTCCTCCTCCCCCTCCTCCTTCCTCCTCTTCCTCCACCCCCTTCTTCCTCCTCTTCTCCTTCCTTCCTCCTACCTCCTCCTCCTCCTATCCCCCCCTCCTCCTTCTCTTACCCCCTTCCTCTTCCTCCCTACCCCCCCTCCTCCTCCTATCCCCCTCCTCCTTCCTTCCTCCTCCTACCCCTTCCTTCCTCCTCCACCCCCTCGTACCCCCCTCCTACCCTCCTCCTCTTACCCCCCTTCTTCCTCCTCCTCCTACCTCCTCCTTCCACCTCCTCCTTCTCCTGCCCCCTTCCTCCTCCTTCCTACCCTCCTCCTCCTTCCCCTACCCCCTCCTCCTACCCTCCTACCCCCCTCCTAACCCCCTCCCTCCCCTTCCTCCTCCCTCCTACCCTCCTATCCCCCTCTTTTTCCGTCCTTCCCCCTCCTACCCTCCTACCCCCCTCCTACCTCCTCCTTCATCCTCCCTCCTCTTTCCTCCTCCTCACCGTGTCCCCAACCCTTCCTTCCGTCCCTGTTCCTCTCCCCTTTCTCTGACCTTACACCTGGAGACATCCTAACCTGCTTCATCTGTCTGCAACACGACTTGCAAACGAGCATGTGACGAGAGGTAATCGTTGTGTTGCAGACGTTGGTTCTATGATGCAGCTGTTTATCCCAGTTCCCCTCCCCCCCTCCCCCCCTCCTCCTCCCCCTCCTCCACCACCCACTCTTTCTTCTCTTGTATTAATCATCTTATTATTATTATTCCTCGTTTT
>NW_028234423.1:33043024-33048024 GCF_977035675.1 Penaeus japonicus | reverse complement strand
TAAACAAAAGTATCAATAAAAGATAAAAAACACAAACATACACACTTCAGATTTCACACAGACACACCTGCCTATGAAAACTAACTACAAAACACTTAATCTGTAACCCACCCCCACCCCCACCCTCAAACCCACCCTCTCCCTTACCCCACACCCACCCTCTCCCTTACCCCCACCACCCGCCCCACCCTTAAACGTACATGAGTCACGGCAAGCAGGTTCCTTTGACTTCCCCCCCCCCCCCAAGCCTCCACCTTCCCCCCCCACCCACCATCCCCCCACCATCCCCCACCATCCCCAACCCTCTAACCCCATCCCATCCCACCCCACCATTCCTATCCCCCGATCATCCCTTATCCCTACCCCGACCTCCACCCCCAGCCTCTCACCCCTTCCTAACCCCCCTCCCCCCACTCTATCCTCCTCCCCCACCTTCCCCCCCTTATCCCCCCTCCTCCCCTACCTCCATGGACCCAAGAACACCTCCTAAGACTGACTTTTCAACTAATAAGATATGATTGCAGGTTTAATCCCTCTTTCTGGATGCTTGCTTGCTTGCTTGCTCCCTTGCTTGCTTGCTTGCTTGCTCCCTTGCTTGCTTGCTTGCTCCCTTGCTCCCTTGCTTGCTTGCTTGCTTGCTTGCTTGCTTACTTGCTTGCTTGATCCCTTGCTTGCTCCTGCTTGCTTGCTTGCTTGATCCCTTGCTTGCTTGCTTGCTTGTTCTTGCCCTTTTAGCACTGTTGTTGTTTTTTTGTTTTTTTGTTTTTTTGATTCCGCGGTATGTCCTGTGAGAGAAAGAGGATGATATCCCTTCTATATACTTAATAACACGATCTTTTTTTTCTTTTTTTCTTTTTTTTTTGGGGGGGGGGAAGGGGAGGGGGAGGGGGAGGGGGAGAGGGGGATAAGGGGGGGGAGGAATTGGCATGGATGATGGGTAAGTGTTAAGCTTAAGAATATATATATATTTCCTATTTTTTATGCGATACGTAATTTTTAAAGGATCGTGAAACCGCATCTGTAGTAAATGCCTAGGAATAAAACTCTTTATTATACACACACCCTTTGCATTGCATGGACGAACGATAATAATATTCTTTAATACTCGAATACGACTGCAAATAGATTCACATTATTCACCAAAGGATGAAGAATAACGTTGATATAAAAATCCTCTACTGTATAAATACGTTTATGGTGATATATATATAGATATCTTTTTTTTTTTTATTCGTTATGACGGCGTAAGTGCATATTATCGGTATATTTATCCCGGCGAGGTTTAGCACGACAGGATATTGCAGATAGCATGTTGAGCTTCAACAATATTAAACGTAAATGTCTGTCTGTTTTATTATTTTATTTTTTTTTATTTATTTATTTTTTATTCTGAATTCACCGTGTTACGATCAAATTTTCTAAGTGTATATAATCATTTATAAGATCTGTCTTTTTTTTTTAAGTCTATATTAGTAAGTAACCGGGATATTTTGAGGAAAAAAATAAAAGTTTTACACAAGGGAAGATTATCCAGACATTGTCATTCTTAATCAACACAGATATATTCAGAATAAAAGAATTGCGAAAAGAAATATATGATAATGATGATGAAGTGATCAAACTGTAACAGAAAAATAATGAAAACAAAATAAACAAAAACAAAAACAAAGACATCAGCAACAAAAACAGCACCACCTAAAAAACAAAGACAGCAACAAAAACAACATCTAAACAAACAATACCAGCACCCTCCCCCCCTACCCATTACCCATTAAATCTCACACAATCGGCCTTAATCCATTTGCTAAGCAATATGCATAAAATATGACGAAAAATTGACCTAAGAAATGAGGTGAGAGGGGGAGGAGGGGAAGAGGGGAGGTAAGGGAAAAGGGGGAGAGGGGAGGTAAGGGAAGAGGGGGAGAGGGGAGGTAAGGGAAGAGGGGAAGAGGGGAAGAGGGGAGGTATGGGAAGAGGGGAGAGGGGAGGTAAAGGAAGAGGAGGAGATGGGAAGGGAGGGGAAGAGGGGGAGAGGGGAGGTAAGGGAAGAGGGGGAGAGGGGAGGTAAGGGAAGAGGGGAAGAGGGGAAGGGAATAGGGCGAGATGGGAAGGGAGGGGAAGAGGGGGATAGGGGAAGGGAATAGGGCGAGGTGGGAAGGGAGGGGATGGGCGTGAGATAGGGGAGGGGTAAGGAGGGAGAGGTGAATGGGCGTGAGTTCCCATGGGCGATGTGTAGCAGCAATTACACACACCGGAAACTATACGAGGAACAGTGTCACGGGTCGCCCATATTTTATCAATGTTAATATTACTCATCATCTCTTCTTGCCAGTTTCGTTCTATTCTTTTAACCAATCTTTTGTCGGTTATTCCGTAATGCTCTCTCATTTGTTTTGTTCTCTCTCTTTCCTCTCTTTAGCTTTCTCTCTTTCTCTGTGTCCCTCTCTCTTCAATTCCTCACACACACACGCATGTACATTCACAAACACACACACACACACACACACACACACACACACACACACACACACACACACACACACACACACACACACATATATATATATATATATATATACATATATATATATATGTATATATATATATACATATATATACATTTATACACACACACACAAACGTAAACAAATCCGCCCAAAACACACGCACACACACACCCACACACCCACACACACACACACACACACGCACACACTCCGCCCCTCACCTTTTAATACATCAAGCAATACATTTCTTTTATCACTGTCCTCTATCAGCAAGGCAACATATCTCTCCATTTTCAACCGCGCTCCTGACGCCGCGACACCGCAGATCCAAATATATCAACTGCAGGAAATTGTCGTGTCAGCCGTAAAGAGTCAAAATGCACGCCCAAAATGCAACGTGCAACCGATTACCGGGAGTTACTCGGCGTACCGGGATCATGTCGGCGCTTACCGGTGTCTTACTTACTGGGGGGGGGGGGGTGCTGGTGGGGGAGGTTGGTGGGAGGTTGGTGGTGGGGGTGATGGAGAGGGGGGGAAGGGGTGTTAGGTGGGGGAAAGGGAGGGAGGGGGATAGATGGGTGGGAGGGAGGGGGAGGTAAGGAGAGAAGAGATAGGAGGGGTAAGGGGGAGGAAGAAGGTGGTGGGGGGGAGGGGGTGGTAGGTGGGGGAAAGGGAGGGGATAGACGGGTGGGAGGGAGGGGGAGGTAAGGAGAGAAGAGATAGGAGGAGGGGTAAGGGGGAGGGTGGAGGGGAGGAGAGAAGGAATAGAGGAAGGTGTGGAGGAGGGGGGAGGAGAAGAAAACGGACAGGGGGTAAGGAGGAGATGGCAAAGAGGAAAAAGGTAGGAACGAAGGGAGGAGGAAAGGAAAAGGGGAAGAGGAGAGAGGGGGCAAAGGAGTCAAAAGAAAGGAAGAGAAATAGAAGAGAAGAGTGGAAGGAGGGAGCTGGAAGAGAGGAGAGAGAGAGGAAACAGTTAGAAGAAAAGGGAGAAGAAGAGAGAGAGGGTGAGGAACCAGTTAAAAGAAGGGGGAAGCAGAAGTCAGAATAAGGGGGGGAGGATCTAGGAGTAAGGAGAGAAGGAGGCTGGGATGTTGTCTGCTTCTGCTTGCTTCTGCTTGCTTCTGCTTGGCCTCCTTAGTGGATCTGATTGTCTGCTGAGACACGGCGCTTGCAAAGGGCTTTGTGGTTGAAGCGAGACAAGCTTTGGTGAGGCAGTCGAGGCAAGGAAGCACGTCGCCTTTTTATGAATATGTTCCTGGAGGGTTTCGCTCGTGCTGCTCTTGGGTGCTTGTGGGTTTTTGCTTCAGTCGCGTCTTGTGTGCGTCTTCTGGCTCTGAATCTGTGTCTCTACGTCTCTCTTTGTTTCTCTCTGTCTCTTGACCTCTCAATCTCTTTCTCTCCGCGTCTCTGGCTCTGAATCGGTGTCTCTCTGTCTCTTTTTATTTCTCTGTGTCTCTCGGCTTCTCCATCTCTTTCTTTGTTTTTCTCTCTCTCTCTCTCTCTCTCTCTCTCTCTCTCTCTCTCTCTCTCTCTCTCTCTCTCTCTCTCTCTCTCTCTCTCTCTCTCTCCCTCCCTCTCTCCCTCCCTCTCTCTCTCTCTCCCTCCCTCTCTCTCTCTCTCTCCCTCTCTCTCTCTGTCTCTCCCTCCCTCCCTCCGCCCCCCCCTCTCTCTCTCTCTCAGCCAATCAGTCAATCAAAGTTATTTTTCCTGCCGTGACCATTAACAATGGACATCAAGAATAATGAATTCCTACTTTTCCTTTCAGGACAGAGAGAAAAATCCTATAATGAGAACTTTCCGCTAAGTTAATAACGGCGATAATTATGTCGTTATCAATCATTATTCTTGGAATTAAAACATCATCGAAAATATTTCGTTCGACGTTTTCAACATAAAACTTACAACGTTAATGATCTTGGTAATTATTGTGGTTGTGGTAATGACAATTGGTGTTGCATGCAATGCTTATAAAAGAACGAAGCACTATGGGGATGGTGATGGTGGTGGTGGTGATGGTGGTGGTGAAGGATGTCATCTGTGAGGGAAATGATGATGATGGTGATAGAGAGAGAGAGGGGGGGTGGGGGGGAGGGAGAGAGGGGGAGGGAGGGAGAGAGGGAGAAAGGGAGAGAGAGAGGGAAAGAGAGAGGGAGGGAGGGAGAGAGAAAGGGAAAGAGAGAAGGGAGAGGGAGGGAGAGAGAGAGAGAGAGAGAGGGTGGGAGAGGAGAGAGAAGGGAGGGGAGAAAGAACAGAGAAGAGAGAGAGAGAGAGAGAGAGAGAGAGAGAGAGAGAGAGAAAGAAAAAAAAACGAGAGAAAGAGATCACAGAAACCCCCTCGCCCTTATCCACAACCTCTCTCGCTCAGCCAAGGGTCATAGAAGCGGAGGAAATTGTCACAAAGGAATTAAAGTCAATTTAATCCAATCCACCTTTTCGGACCGCCATGTTTCCACCTCTTTATAACTTAACATCTAAAATACGATGCATCTAATA
>NW_028234423.1:33033024-33038024 GCF_977035675.1 Penaeus japonicus | reverse complement strand
AGACGTGAGGATGAAGACGTGAGGATGAAGACATGAGGATGAAGACATGAGGATGAAGATATTAGAATGAAGACATGAGGATGAAGACATGAGGATGAAGACACTATGATGAAGATATTAGAATGAAGACATGAGGATGAAGACATGAGGATGAAGACACTATGATGAAGATATTAGAATGAAGACATGAGGATGAAGACATGAGAGAGACACATGATGTATATTAGAAATAACATATCGAGAAGTCCATGATGAAGACACTATGATGAAGATATTAGAATGAAGACATGAGGATGAAGACATGAGGATGAAGACACTATGATGAAGATATTAGAATGAAGACTCGGCAAGGAGATTTACGCTCGCGGTGGAGATGTGTGCTAAATCAGCGAGCGGACACGAGTCAGCTATAAACAAGGAGGAGAGAGAGAGAGAGAGAGAGAGAGAGAGAGAGAGAGAGAGAGAGAGAGAGAGAGAAAGAGAGAGAGAGAGAGAGGGAGGGAGGGAGGGAGAGGGAGAGAGAGGAGGGGGGGGAGGGAGAGAGAGTGAGAGAGAGAGAGGGTGGGGGAGGGAGGGAGAGAGAGAGAGAGAGAGAGAGAGAGAGAGAGACGTCTCAGAAGAATCACCGTCAGGCACGCGTAGGGATTGGCCCTTGGGTGGGAGGGGGAGATGGGGGGGCGGGAGCGAGTGTTAGGGGGGAGGGGGGGGGAAGAAGTCGGGCGATTGAAAATATTTCGATTAGAGGTTATAAGGTGTCGTAAGCTAGTTCATGAAGGCGGGAGGGTAGGGGGAGGGGGGGGAGGGGGGGGGGGATTTAGGTTAGCAGTTAGTTAAGGCGAGCAGTGGCTGAGGAAATTAGGCGGTGGGGGGGGGGGGGGGGTGATTTGCATGATAAGTTTAATTTATATATATATATATAAGATATATATATTATATATATATATATATATAAAATATATTATATATATATATATATATATATACATACACTCACACCCACACACACACTACACAAAAAAAAACACCACACCACATCCTCACACATCACACACACACACACACTAATAAAGATGATAATTGAGAATAAAGACAAGTAATAGTGATGTTACAACAATTGCTTAAAAAAATAAATTGGGGAAATGATATTATGATATATATATATATATATATATATCTATATATTATATATATATATATATATATATATGTAGTGTGTATATATATATATATATATATATATGCATATATATATATATATATATATATATATATATATTATATGTATAAATTATATCTTATAATATATAAATATATACATACATATATACATAACATAATATATAATATATATTTATATAAATATATATATATAATATATTATATATATATATATATATATAATCATATAAACATATATATATATAAAACGCTGCTACTAGTATTAGTTTCCGAATATCACTATCTTCACTATACCTGCCATTACCTTTCTTATCACCATTACCAATTTACTTTTTAAACAATTGTAGCAACAGTCGTTATAGCAATAATGATATAATCATTATTACTCTTTCTATTCTCATTATCATCATTATTTTCATTAGAATCATGATTACAATCTCATTAACAATCTCATTATCAAAGACTTAATTTTTTATTATAATTATTTATCATTTCTCATTATCTTAATTTCTTACCCCCCGATTCTCGGCGTTTTTTCCGTCCTCCCCGCCTTTTCTTTTTGTCGTCCATTGTTCGCCAATTGCGGGCTCCACCCTTTTCACCAAACCCCACAACCCCCCCTTACTTCCCCCTGTCCCCACCCCCCTCACCTCCCCCCCCCGTTTCTTTTTTTTTCCCCTTTCCCCCCCCTACACTCCCCCCTCCCCCCCCTCCCTTCCCCTTCCTCCCCATTCCTCCCTTTAATTTATCAATATTCCGTGCATCCATCCACAAATTAAAAATAATGAAATAATTTTCATTCAAATTGATGACGTCTCTTCCTTGTCCTCCCCCCTCTCCTCCCCCTCTAACCCTTCTTTTTTTTTTCTCTTTTTTTTTTTTTTTTTTTTCTTTTCCCTCCCCTCTCCCTCCTTTCTCTTCTCTCCTCTCTCTCTCCTCTCCTCTTTCTCTTCTCTTCTCTTCTCTCCTCTCCCTCCACTCTCCTCTTTCTCTTCTCTTCTCTTCTCTCCTCTCCCCTCCCCTCCCTCTATTCTTTCTCTTCTCATCTCTCCTCTCCCTCCACTCTCCTCTTTCTCTTCTCTTCTCTTCTCTCCTCTCCCCTCCCCTCCCTCTATTCTTCGCTTCTCATCGAGCGTCTCCGCTGCCACTCGTCCGCTGTTCTCTGCCGGCGACCTTCATCTCTTCTCTCCTCTCCCCTCCCCTCCCTCTATTCTTTCTCTTCTCATCTCTCCTCTCCCTCCACTCTCCTCTTTCTCTTCTCTTCTCTTCTCTCCTCTCCCCTCCCCTCTCTCTATTCTTTCTCTTCTCTTCTCTTCTCTCCTCTCCCCTCCCCTCTCTCTATTCTTTCTCTTCTCTTCTCTCCTCTCCCCTCCCTCTCTTCTTTCTCTTCTCTCCTCTCCTCTCCCTCCTTTTCATTCGCTCTCCTTCTCCTCTCCTCCGTCTCTCCTCTCTCCTCTCCTTACTCCTCCTTTCCCTTCCCTCTCCCTCCCCTGTCGTCTCTCTCCTCTTTCTCCTCTCCTCTCCTTTACGTTCTCTTCTCTCTCTCCCCCCCCCCTCTTTCCTTCATCCCCTTCCTCTCCTCAACTTCCCTATGCCCCCCTCTCCCCCTCTCCTACCCCCTCCCCCCTCTCCTACCCCCTCCCCCCTCTCCCTACCTCCCTGCCTTTTCCTGTCACCCATATCTTCCTTCTCTCTCATTTTCTCACCCTCCTTACCTCCCCTCTCATCTCCCTGCACCTCCCTCCGCCCCCTCTCTCCCCTAACCCCCACCCCCTTTTCCTCAATCTCTATCCTTCCCTCACTAGAAAGAGGAAGGAAGAGGAAGAGAAAGAGTCGGGAGGGAGGAAGAAAGAGCAAGAGAAAGAGGAAGGAGGGAGGAAGAAAAAGGAAGGAGGGAGGATGAAAGAGGTAGAGAAAGAGGAAGGAGGGAGGATGAAAGAGGTAGAGAAAGAGGAAGGAGGGAGGAAGAAAGAGGAAAAGAAAGAGGAAGGAGGGAGGAAGAAAAAGGAAGGAGGGAGGATGAAAGAGGTAGAGAAAGAGGAAGGGAAAGAGGAAGGAGGGAGGAAGAAAAAGGAAGGAGGGAGGATGAAAGAGGTAGAGAAAGAGGAAGGAGGGAGGAAGAAAGAGGAAAAGAAAGAGGAAGGAGGGAGAATGAAAGAGGTAGAGAAACGGAAGAAGGGAGAAAGAAAGGAGGAAAAGAAGAAAAGGGAGAAGGAAGAAAAAGAAGGTAGGGAGGATGTCTAAAGAGTTGATAGAAAGAGAAGGGAAAGAGAAAGGAGGGTGGAAGAACTGAAAGAGGATGATAAGAGGTAAGAAAGAGGCAGAGAGAAGAGAAAAAAAGACGAGGAAGGAGGGAGAATGAAAGAGGTAGAGAAAGAGGAGGCAGGGAGGAAGAAAGAGGAAGAGAAAGTGTAGGGAGGGAGGACGAAAGAGGAAGGGAAAGAGGAAAGAGGTAGAGAAAGAGTAGGGAGGGAGGAAGAAAGAGGAAGGGAAAGAGGAAGAAAGAGGAAGAGGAGGGAGGAAGAAAGAGTAAGGAGGGGTAAGAAAAAGGAAGAGAAAGAGGAGAGAGGAAGGAAGAAAGAGGAAGAGAAAGAGGAGGGAGGAAGAAAGAGAAAGAGGAAGAGGAAGAGGAGGGAGGAGAGAAAGAGGAGAGAGAGAGAGGAAGAGAAAGAGGAGGGAGGAGAGGAAGAAGAAAGAGGAAGAGAAAGAGGAGAGAGGGAGGAAGAAACAGAAAGAGGAGGAAGGGAGGAAGAAAGAGTAAGGAGGGGTAAGAAAAAGGAAGAGAAAGAGGAGAGAGGGAGGAAGAAAGATAAAGATAAAGAGGAGAGAGGGAGTAAGAAAGAGGAAGAGAAAGATGAGGGAGGAGAGAAAGAAGAAGAAAGAAAGAGGAGAGAGAGAGAGAAAGAGAAAGAGGAGAGAGAGAGGAAGAAAGAGGAAGAGAAAGAGGAAGAAAGAGGAGGGAGGAGAGGAAGAAGAAGGGAGTAGGAAGGTGGGGAGGCGGAGGGAGGGAGGGGGAGGGGCAAGATAGGTTCAGATACGAGTTACGGGATCAAAACCCACTCGTGTGGAACGGAATCCCAAAATGCTACGACCTCGCAATTATCTTCGTCTTTTTTATATCTGTAATTCCTTTTCCTTCTTTCCTTCTTCTCACACCTTTTTTTATCTATATCTTTATTTCTTACCTTCTTTGTTTCCTCCTTCTTCTTCTTCTTTTCTTTACCTTCTTCTTAATTTCCTCCTCCTACTTCTTCTTCTTCTTCTTCTATTTTCTTTACTTTCTTCTTAATTTCCTCCTCCTCCTTCTTCTTTTCTTTACCTTCTTCTTAATTTTCTCCTCCTTCTTCTTCTTTTCTTTACCTTCTCTTTCCTTGAATTTCCTCCTCTATTCTTTCTTCTTCTTCTTCTTCTATTTTCTTTACTTTCTTCTTAATTTCCTCCTCCTCCTTCTTCTTTTCTTTACCTTCTTCTTAATTTTCTCCTCCTTCTTCTTCTTTTCTTTACCTTCTCTTTAATTTCCTCCTCCTTCTTCTTCTTCTATTTTCTTTTCTTTTCTTTCTTTGCCTTTTCTTTTCTTTCTTCGTCTTTCTCTAATCCTTTTTCTTCTTTCTCTAATCCTTCTTCATCTTTTCTTTTCTTTTCTTTTCTTTTCTTTCTTCTCCTTTCTCTAATCCTTCAAAAAATCGTAAAGAAATAAATGTTCCATGATTTCCCGTTTCTCAAAGAAAATAAGTATGAACTTGTCATCGGCACAATTGTCTTCAAATTTTACGACTGTTTCGTTAGAGAAAATGAGATCTTTTATGTATGTTGGCTTTTTT
>NW_028234423.1:33010524-33013024 GCF_977035675.1 Penaeus japonicus | reverse complement strand
CTCCTCCTCCTCTATCGCCTCGTTTGCTCTTTCTTCTCCTTCTCCTCCTCCTCCTTCTCTTCTTCTTTCTCCTCTTCCTCCATCTCCTTCTCTTCTTCTCTCTCCTCTTCCTCCATCTCCTTCTCTTCTTCCTCCTTCCCCTCCTACTCCTCCTCTATCGCCTCGTTTGCTCTTTCTTCTCCTTCTCCTCCTCCTCTTTCTTCTCCTCTTCCTCCTCCTCTATCACCTCGTTTGCTCTTCCTTCTCCTTCTCCTCCTCCTCCTTCTCTTCTTCTTTCTCCTCTTCCTCCTTCTCTTCTTCTTTCTCCTCTTCCTCCATCTCCTTCTCTTTTGCTCTTTCTTCTCCTTCGTCCTTGTTTTTTTTTCTTTCTTTCTTTCTTTCTTTTCTTTTCTTTTCTCTTTTTTTCTTGTTCTATCTTTATTTGTTTCTTTTTTTTTCCTTCGTTCATCAATTTATTAGTTATTCCCTATTTTATTAATCCCTCCTATTTTACCCGTTTTTTTTTTCTTCTTCTTCTTCTTCTTCTTCGTCTTTCTTTAAGGATTATCCTCATTTTTTCTTCTCCTTTTCTGTATTTACCTATCCTCTCCCTCTTCCTCTTATCCACGCCTTATTGTCTTATTTCTCTATTTTCTAATTTTCTGATTCTCCTATTTTTTTTAATTGCCTCTTATTCTTCTATCCGCGTATTCACTTGCTCTTTATATATATAGTTTATAGAAGGAGGAGGAAGAAGAGGAGGAGAAGGAGGAGGAGGAGGAAGAAGAAGAAGAAGAAGAAGAGAAAGAGGAGGAAGAGGAAATGAAGGAAGATGAGGAGGAGAAGAAGAGAGAATAAATACGAAAAAAAACAGAAGAGGAAAGTGGAAGAAATAAGAAAAAAATGAGAAAAAGAAGAAGGATGAAGAGGAAGAAAAACATTTAAAAAAAATAAAAAAAAAGATACCGAAGATGTTCGATTGATTAGTATTAGTTATTTATTATTTTTATTATAGTGTTTTTTTTTATTAGATATTTTAATTAGATTAGCCTATTAGGATTATTGTATTTTCTTTTTTTTAGAGAGAAAAAAGGAAAAAATAATCCCTAGGGTATCTATCTCAGCCCATCTCTCTATCCCCTTCCCTTCCACCCCCTCCCCCCTTCCCTTCCACCCCACCCCACTCCACCCCATCCCCCCCTCTCTCGCCCAACGCCCACCCGCCCTCGGTCCCCGCCCATTTTTCAGTGTCACCCATAACTCCATCGCTTCATAACCCCGGGGTCATGCCCTGGGACCCGAAAATGATCAAGATGACCCTTAAAAGGTAAGGTAGTGAACCATACCATCAACCGAGGGTATAGGATGGGGGGGGGGAGCGAGGGGGCGTGGGGGAAGGGATGGGTGGATGGGGGATGGTGGCGAGAGGGTATGGAATGGGAGGAGGGAGAGAGGAGGGGCGGGGGTTAGGGGGTTAGGGGGTTAGGGGGTTAGGGGGGAGGGAGTGAGAGTGTTATGTACATGTCTCTCCGTTGTCTTGTTGTTGTTTTTTTCTTTTACTCTCTGTCTGTCTTGTTCTTTCTCTTTCTTTCTCTCTATTTTCCTCTTTCTCTTGTTTTCTTGTTTTTCGTCTTTGTTTTTTTCTCTCTCTGCCGCTCTCTTTCCCTCTCTCTCTCTCTTTCTCTCTCTCTCTCTCTCTCTCTCTCTCTCTCTCTCTCTCTCTCTCTCTCTCTCTCTCTCTCTCTCTCTCTCTCTCTCTCTCTCTCTCTCTTTACCTTTACCTTTTTCTCTTTGTGTTTTGAGGATATTTGAAGACCGTATAATGCTTTAGATACAAGGGGTACTTTGGCCTTATTATAAGCCCTTGTTGTCCCGATGAGATTATATCATTTACCTTGCTTCTTCATGCGTTTTATCCATCTCGTGGTCAACGGGTCAAAATCCTGCGTCTCTGTCTCTCACTGAGACTTCGAGTCTAAGAAACCGGCGAGTATTTCCCAGAATCGGACGGTTATCAAAGTTCGAATAGCTTTATTTTTGGGATCGTCTTTAGCATAACTCTATTATAATTTATGAGAGACTCGTTGAATTCTATAGAGGAATTTCACACGTACTTTTCGAAGCTCATGCCCGAGCCACGGAGAACCCTTCGGAGAAAGGGAGTGTCCCTCCCCAGCCCCCCTACCCCCTCCGACCGCCCCCCCTTCCCCCCACCCCCCGCGACCGTCCCCAAAGTCTATTGTCTCGGTGCGTCGTTGTCCAAAAACATTTCATCGAGGATAATTTAATAGCCACTTCAAAGAGAACTGACCGCCCCTGTAATTCCAACCAAGCGCGGAAGAAGGGCTCGAAGGGTTTAGTAAATGAGTTGGGTCGAGCGCCCTTTTTCCACTGGTTTTCGCGATTACCTTCTCGTGGTTGACAAATGACAATCGGCAAGCGCGCGATCAGAGATGGGGATGGAGGGAGGGAGGTAGGGAGGGAGGGAGGGAGGGGAGGGGGGATGGGGATAATTTACGGC
>NW_028234423.1:33007472-33010424 GCF_977035675.1 Penaeus japonicus | reverse complement strand
AACACACACACACACCTCACACACACACCCACTCACTCACACGCACACGCACAAACACACACACACACACACACCAACAAACACACTCACACACACACAAACACACACACACATATATAGAGTATATATAGATAGATATATATTATATAAATAATATATATATAATTTATACATATATATATAGTTTTATGTAGTATTATATAGACTTATATATAATCCTATAAATATAAGATATATATTTATTATATAATATATATATATATATATAATATGTATAATGTATTATATATTATAAAAATAATATAAGATATATATATATATAATATATATATAGGTCATAAATATATAAATACATACTATATATAATATTAAACATATATTACAGATATATAACATAATATACATATAACTACAATATATAAACATAATATATATATATAAATATAAAAATATTATATATAAATAAATATATATATATATATATAATATAGTTGTGTGGTGTTTTTGTTTTGTTTGTTGTGTCTTTTAATAGATAAAATATATATATATATTTTATAGAATATATATAATATATATAATATATATATAAGTAAGAGAAAGAAGTAAAGAAAAAGAGAGAGAAAAAGAAACAAAGTAAATGAAAGAGAAAAAGAAGGATGAAGTGAAAGAGTAAGAAAAGATAGAAAAAAATAAGTTTATAGAGAAAGAAGATAAATAATAAAATAAGAGAAAAAGTGTGAAAATACATCCATAACCCAACACCAAGCATTGATAGAAAAAACAAAAGCTCCATTATTGCAAATAAGAGATTTAAACCCACGTTTCCGCTTCCTCCCCGCCCCCCCCGCCGCCCCTCCCTTATTTGCTCCTCCCAAGATCCTCCCTCTTCCTTCGCCTGGCCCCCGTCTTCCTCCCCCCCCCCCCTCCCCCCTCCTCCCACCCCCCGACAACAAACCTCTTCCGACCACATATCACTTCATCTTGAGCTTCAAGTAACAGCTGATAACCAGGTCTTCCAACCAGAGACATTCCAACCAAAGAAGGCGGTTTGGAAGATACTCAAAAGAAGAGAAAAGAGAGGAAGTGAGAGAGAAGGAAAGGAGTAAAGATGAGGATAAAGTATAATAAAAAAGATTATGAGACAAGGATTGGAAGAAGAGGATTGGAGGTATGAGTAAATAAGAATAAGAAAAGAGGGATATTAGGATATGAAGAGGAGAGAAAAGGAGAAAAGGAGGAGGAAAGAAAGAGGGGAAGATAGTAAGAGGAAGATAAGGAGGAGAAATGAGAGTGGAAGTAAGAAAAGTTCGACTGCAACTAGGGTTGGACCTGTATAGTCTTGTTTAGAGGTGGATGGTGATGTTTTTAACGTTTGCACACGAAACGATATTAGAACTCTTATAGACACACATATCATATACATACATATCGACATTATCTAATTTAATATAGATAATATATATATATATATTATATATATATATCCATAAATAATACATAGAGAACTACATTCTACATATATATACATATAGGTATTTAATATATAGATATGATATATATATATATATATATATATTTATATATATATATAATTAATATAATTTATATATATATATATATATAATATTATAAAAATATACACACACACTCATCAAACACACACATCACACACATATTATAATAAAAAATATATAATATAATATAGATATATAATATATATATATATATACATATATATATATATATATTAATATAATATACATACATACATACATACATATATATTTAATATATAATATATAATAATAATATAATATATATATGTAATATCATATAAACTGAAATACATTAAATCCTAAATATGCCATTCAACTTTAAATATATATATATATAAAACTATATATATATATATAAATCTATATATATATATTTATTAACAGATAGTATTATATTTATAATATAATTTGTACTATAACAAATTAAATAATAAATAATAGATTATCTATCTATAATATCTATATATATAATTATTAACAGATATTATATATAATAATATATATATATATATATATATATATATATATATATATAATAATAATCCCATATTTCATATATTAACATAATGTATATATGTAGAAAAAAGAGAAAGAAAAGTACAGAAAAGAAAGAGAGAAGAGAAAAAACTATGAGAGAGAGAGAAAAGAAAAAGAAAAGAAGAAAAGAAGAAAAAGAGAGCAAAAAGAAGGATATCCCTATCCAATCCCACTCCAAAACAAAAAAAAAAAAAAAAAGACATTCTCCTTCAAGTCTCCTCTCAAACTCTCAAACTCGCCCCAGCTTGAAATAACTTCCCATAAATCACAAAGTCAAAATTCTTATGGTCACTCAATCTACCACCGGCTCATAAATTTCCCCCTTTTTCCTCAGAATAAACTCCCTGTAGTAAAATATGTACATAATTATGAACCGAAGTCAATGTACATATTTTCAAAAGAATGTCCCTTTATGAGAAGGTGACACTCCCCCTCTCCCTCCTCTACCCCCCCCCTCCCCCCTTACGACCAGGTAGTGTGTGGTCTCAAGATCGTTAATTATCGCGCACAGGCATCATCACCTCCCCCACAGTATCCGGGAAATATCGTACGATATTTTCCCTCTTAAATACGATACTTTTTTTTCCCTTCGAAAACTTTAACATACACGAAAATACCAAAATATATATCTCAAAGTATATACATTAATAGAGAAAAAAAAAGCTTTACATATAAAAATCACGTTCTTCAAGCCGCAAACACGAAGAAACGTTCGGCGATATATGGACGAAATACGAGATGACTTTCGCCGTAAATCCCCATCCCCCAAACCCACCCCCCCCCCCTCATGCCCTCCCTCCAGCTCTCTCCCCACCTCCCTCCCAAATCTCTGATCGCGCGCTGTTCGATTGTCATTTGG
>NW_028234423.1:32988927-32997372 GCF_977035675.1 Penaeus japonicus | reverse complement strand
GGGGGCGGGAGGGGAGGGGAGGATGACATACCTCCGTGTATATCTATTAATTAAGATACATTTAGATATTCATTCTTATTTTATTTATATTATCATTATTATTATTATTATTATTATTATTATTATGTTTTAAAGATTTTGACCCTTAATGAATTCTCTCGTTTTCTTGAAATCACCTGTTTTTTTTTTTTTTTTTTTTCTTTTTTTTTTTTTTTTTGTTAAGAATTTGCCCAAATAAGATCATAATATTTCAAAAATATACATATTCAATTGTTTTGTCATTGAGTTCAATAGGAATTAACAAAAGAATAGATAACTGATAGTACAAATAATTCTGATGATAATGATAATGATGCTGATAATGGTAACAACAATAATTATAATAACAATAATAATAATAATGATGATAATAATGCTTGCAATGATAGTGATAACAATGGTAATGATAATAATAATGATAATGATAATAGTAATAATAATATTAATAATTATGATGGTAATGATAACAACGTTAATAACAATAATTATACCGATAATGACAATAATGATAACAACAACAATAATACCAATAACAATAATGATAACACTAATAAAAAAATAACAACGATCAGTTTTATCATCATACAACACTTAAATGAACATTTGACTTCAATAAGAATAAAAGGCAATTGATTTTTGACTTATGGAAAATCTCTGTAATGTGTTATTATCTCATTACTGTGAACAGTGATTTATATAACATTTAGTCCACTGTCTCCCTCGTGTTCTTCGAGGTAATTGATATTATAATTATGTGATGAACATTGTTATTATAATTATTAATCACATGAACTTAGGATGTTATTATGATGTCAGTGGATAGATTGTTCTTCTGTATGTTCAGTTGGTGATTTTTTTTTCATCTTTTTTTTCAATTGAGGAATTTATGATTTTATGATGGTTATTGATGATGATTATTTGGATTCTTTTTTTTAACTTTATTTGATTTTTCATTTAATCGTTTTTAATTGTTCGTTCATTATGATTTTATGCTGTGCCGTTTGTAATCTGTGTCTCACCACACCACTACTTCCTTTCTCTCTCATAAATATAATATATATAATATATATATATATATATATATATATATATTAATATATATATATGTATATATATATATATTTATAATATATATTAAAATATATATATATATATATATATGTATATATGTATACATTATAGATTATGTATAATATAATTTAATATAATATATATATATATATAGAAATATATATATATATATATATATATATTATGTTATTCATCTCTCGCTCTCTCTTGCTCTCTCTACTCCTCTCTCTCTCTCTCTCTCTCTCACTCTATAATATATATAATAGATATAAATATATGATATTATATATATATATATATAGAGATATAGTTATATGTATAAAAGTATATATATGTATATATATATATATATCTAGAAATTATATATATATAATATATATATTTATGTAATATATAAAGCTGTATATTTATATAATATATATATATATATATATATATATATATATATAATGTATTTATTTTAAATATATATATATATTAATAATATATGGTATATAAATATATATATATATATATATACATATATAATTATATATAAGATAATATATATATATATATATATATATTATATTATATACCAATATATATATAGATTATAAATATGAGAATATATATAAATATATATAGATAATCTTATATATATATATATACCATATATATATATATATAATATATGTAGATATATATATATATATATATTATAATATATTATACATACACACACACACACATGTGTGTGTGCATGTATGCATGTATGTATATATGTATGTAAATGTGTGCTTGCGTGTGTATCTCTGTATCTATCTATCTTCTCTCCCTCCCTCCCTCCCTCTCCCTCCATTCCCAAAGTCCCATCCACAACCAAAGGCATTCCTCCAGAAGTCAAAGATTCCTGAACATCTCCCCAAGCCCTCCTCCCCCCCTATACCCCCTCCTACTCCCTCCTACCCCACCTACATCCCGGCTCCTCCTCCTTACCATCTTACACTCCCCACTCCATCCCTTCTTTTCCCTCTCCTTCCCTCCATCTTTCTTCTGTCCCGCCCCTTCCCTCCTCCTCCTCTTTCCGTCGGTCCTTACCTTGGACGACCCACGTGGCGCCGGAACTGTTGTCTGGTTGTTTTATTTCATAGGCATCGGGATTGTATCTATCTATCTATATCTATTTCTCTATCTATCTATTTATATCTATCTATATCTATCTATCTATATCTATCGCTCTATCTATCTATCTATATCTATCTATATTTATCTCTCTATCTATCTATTTATATCTATCTATATCTATCTATCTATCTATATCTATCTATATTTATCTCTTTATCTATCTATATCTATCTCTATATCTATCTATATTTATCTCTCTAACTTCTACAACATCTATATCTTTCTATACGATCGGTCCTATATCTAGTCATACAGCGTTTTATCTATACATCTATATGTTTACATCTATAGCTATCAAATATGTGTCTTTGTGTACATATATATATATTTATATATATAAATATATATATATATATATTGATATATATATATATATATATGTTTATATATATATATAATAAATATATATATATATAATATATATATATATATATATATGTGTATATAGATATTTTATGCTGTCTATCGATCTATCTATCCATCTCTAACTCACTCTCTCTCTCTCTCTCGTTTCTCCCTCCCTCTCTCTCTCTCACTCTCTCCGCTCTCTCTCTCGTCCTTCATCTCTTCTCTCTCTCCCTCTCTCTCTATATATATATATAATAAAATATAATATATATATATATAGATATATATAAATATATATTTTTAATATATATATAAATTTCCCCACTTGATAACCCGCAGATTCTTAGGACATTTCTCAGTCTCAAGTAAGTGTTGGAAAACCCACTCATGTGGAAATCATCTCTATTTACTTATTTTTTAATTCATTACCTTTTTATTTATGCCTTATTTTACTATTCAAATATTCATCATCAAATTGAATAATTATCCATTTATTTTCACTCCATCTGTTTGTCGGGAAAATTTGGCTTTTATTTTATTTTATTTGTTAGCGCATCTGCTGTTGTTGTTGATTTATTTGTTTGTTTGTTTGGTTGGTGTTTCTTTGTCTGGGAGGGTAATTTATTTTCTTCGTTTTATCTCTCTTTTCCTTCCTTTCTCCTTTTCGTTATCCCTTCCTTCTCCTCTTTCCTCTCCCTTCTCTCCCTTCCTTCTCCTCTCCCTTCTCCCCTTCTCTCCCTTCCTTCTCCTTTTCCCTCTCCCTTTCTCTCCCTACCTTCTCCTCTTCCCCATTCTTACTCCCTCTCCCTTCTCCTTCCTTTTCTATTTCCTCAATTTCTCTCCTCCCCCTTCTCCTTTCCTTTTCTTCCTCCTCCTTTAACCTCTTCCCTTCTTTCTCCTCCTCCTTCTCTTCTCTCTCCTCCTTCTCCTGCTGCTCCTCCTCCTTCCCCTCCTCCTTCTCCTCCTGCTCCTCTTCCTTCTACTCCTTCTCCTCCTCCTCTTCTTCCTCCTCCTTCTCCACCTCATCCGCCTCCTCCTCTTCTTCATCCTCCTCCTCTTCCTCTTTTCCCCCTCCCCACCCTCCTCCTCCTCCTCCTCCTCCTCCTCTTCTTCCTCCAAGCTCCCCGCCTCTCTTCCTTCCAGCCTCCCCGTGCCTCCCCTCCCTCCTCCTCCTCCTCCTCCTCCTCCTCCTCCTACTCCTCCTCCTCTTCCTCCTCCTTCTTCTCCTCCTCCTCCTCTTCCTCCTCCTCCTCCTCCTCCTCCTCCTTCATCTCCCCCTCCCCCCCTACCCTCCCCTTCCTCTTCCACCTCCTCCTCCTCCTTTCCCTTTTCCTCCTCATCCTCCATCTCCTCCTCCTCCTCCTCCACCTCCCCCTCCTCTTCCACATCCTCCTCATTACCATCCCCTCCCCCTCCTCTTCCACCTCCTCCTCTTCCCCCTCCTACTCCACCTACCCCTCCCCCTCCCCCCTTACCCACCCCTTATTCTTCCATCTCCTCCTCCTCCTCCTCCTCCTCCCCTCCCCCTCCTCCTCCTTTTCCTTCTCCTCCTCCTCCTCCTCTTCCTCCTCCTACTCCCCCTCCTCTTCCACCTACTCCACCCCTACCCTTCCCCCCATACCCTCCACTTCCTCTTCCCCCTCCTCTTCCACTTCCTTCTCCACCTCCCCCTCATCATCCCCCTTCCCCCACCATCCCCTCCTCCTCCTCCATCTCCCCCTCCCCCCCTTCCTCTTCCACCTCTTCCCCCTCCTCCTCCTCCTCCTCCTCCTCCTCCTCCTCCTCCTCCCCCACCCCCTCCCCTTCTCTTCCACCTCCTCCTCCCCCTCCTCCCCCTACCCTCCCCCTCCTCCACCTCCTCCCCCACCCCCTCCTCTTCCACCTCCCCCTCCCCCTCCCCCACCTCCCCTCCCCCTCCCCCCCTCCCCTTCCTCCATCTCCTCCCCCTCCTCCTCCCCCCCCTCCTCCCCCTCCTCCCCCTACCCTCTCCCTCCTCCTCCTCCTCCCCCACCCCCTCCCCTTCTCTTCCCCCTCCTCCTCCCCCTCCTCCCCCTACCCTCCACCTCCTCCCCCACCCCTCCTCTTCCACCTCCCCCTCCCCCTCCCTCTCCTCCACCTCCCCCTCCATGTCCCCTTCCTCCCCCTCCTCCTCCCCCTCCTCCTCCTCCCCTTCCTCCCCCTACCCTCCCCCTCCCCCTCCTCCCCCTCCTCCCCCTCCTCCTCCTCCTCCTCCCTGCCAATATGCAAATACGTTTCCCACCCAATACATATATGGGGCAAATTGCTACAATTTTTTCGTCGTATCTCAAGTCCGCTCATTTTAATCGAGATTATGATGATCCTCAGGAAGTAATGTCTGTCATAAATCGATGCGTTGTAGAGACTGTGTTACAGTGATATATGTTTTGCGCGTGGATGTGGATGTGTAGATATGTGTGTGTGTGTGTGTGTGTCTATATATATGTGTATATATATATATATATCTATTTATATATATACTATATAATTTAGGGGAATCGGCAGAAAAATATAATATATATATATATATATATATATATATAGATATATATAATGTATGATATACATACATATATATATAATAAATATATATATATTATATATATTGATATTATAAATATATATGTATATATAATAAATAAATATATATATATATATATATATATTTATCATAGATACATATATAATATATTATTTATATATATATAATATATATATATATATAAGTTCTATTATAGATATACACCACCACTCTCTCACACACACACTACACACAACACATGATTTTTTTTGTACATATAGCATTCATTTGTTCATATATAAATATATATATTTATATATATATTATAGAGATATATATATATTATATACATAAATATATGTATATAGATATATTTAAACACATATATAGAGAGAGAGCAAGTGAAAGATAGAATAAGTTAAAAAGAAAGAAAGAGAGAGAGAGAGAGAGAGAGAGAGAGAGAGAGAGAGAGAGAGAGAGAGAGAAAAAAAAGAAAAGAGAGAGAGAGAGAGAGAGAGAGAGAGAGAGAGAGAGAGAGAGAGAGAGAGAGAGAGAGAGAGAGAGAGAGAGAGAGAGAGAGAGAGAGAGAGAGAGAGAGAAATATACGGACCGAAAGATAAACATACAGAAATAATTAATCATCATCTTTGGACACTTCTTGTTTTTATCTTACTCACCCTTCGTTATCAATTCTATATTTCCATCTTTATCCATCTATCCATCTCTTCAACTTCATCACATGTAACCCACCTATCAACAAATAAAAAAATAAATAAACAAATAAAAACTATAATGAAAAGCAAATGAAAACAAAACCAGGACTACATTGCTATGTCATTATCAATTTCACAATGATTGTTTTTATGTTGTCGAAATCACTGTCATTGTCGGTTCAATTGTGTCATTGTCTGTTGCCATCTTGTCTGTGGCTTCATCGTCCCCTTGTCTGTTATTAGGGCTGTGTTGCATTAGCTAAATGGCCTTGGCTTTTTGTTTGTTTGTTTTGAGGGGGTACGTGTGTTGTGGTTGGAATGTTGTGTTGTACATTATAATATATATATATAGATATATAAAATATATATATATATATAAATATATATATATATATATAATGTTTGTAATACATAATATGTAAGTATATATTTAGATTTAGGTGGTGTTGTTGTTGTGTTTGTGTGTGTGTTAGATATAATATATATATAATATATATATATAGATATATATAGATATATATTATATATAGATATATATAGATATAAATGTACATATATAAATATATATATAATATTAATATTTATAATATAGATATAAATATACATATATATATACATACATATATATATTATATAAATATATAGATATATATATATATATATATATTTATATATATTATGTATATAATTATATATGTGTGTGTTTGTGTTTGTGTTTGTGTTTCCGTGTGTGTGTGTGTCCAAATAGAAAAAAAAAACATACACATATATATCTGTGTGTAAGTGCACCCCTACACCTTACATATCTCTCTTTAGCATTCATTTCAAGAAAAAAACAACCCCCCCTCCCCCACCCAGACACCCCACCCCCTTACCCCTACCCCCCTACCCCCCTCCCCCCTACCCCACCCCACCCCCCCTACCCCACCCCACCCCCCTACCCCCCAATGCCCTTACCCCCACCCCACCCCACCCCCACCCCCCAAAGCCCCACTAGGTATTCACAAGGGATGAACGTAATGGAAGTGAAGATGACTGAATGCTAATATCCAGACCCTAATTAGCCATGCACGGCACAAGTAATCACGATGCAAATCATTATCGCGTAATTACAACGCCCGCGATTTTTTTTTTTTTTTTTTTTTTTTTTTTTTAATCATCGTTTTGATTCTCAATTGAAATTGTGAACTGTACCGACCAACTATATGTATATATATATATATATATATATATATATATATATATATATATATATATACACAATTTTATATATATGCATGTATATATATATATGTATATATATATGTATATATATATACATACATATAATATATATATATAATAAAAAAAAAAATATATATATATATATATATATATATATATATATATATATATATATATATATATACACAAGTTTACATACATGCAGGTATACATACAGGTTTACATACAGTTTACATACATACAGGTTTACATACATATAGGTATACATACATACAGGTACATACAGATTTACATACACACTAGTATACATACAGGTTTACATACATACGGTTATACATACAATAGTATACATATACACGGTTAGCTTCTATATATAAAGACACAGCCTTACATACATACATGAATTTACTCACGTGCGCACATATGGTATTTAAACATACATACATACAAATGTGTATATTCATGTATACACATATCCATACGCGTTCATATATGCATACATACATATGCGTACATGCATGTGTATGTATACAAATGTATCACTGTAGTTGTTATTATCCTTATGTTTTTCAACATTATCATCCTAAATTGCTATAATTAATATTGTTTTTGTTATTATATCATCATCATCATCATTTTCATTATTAGTGTTATTTATATCAGTATCATTATAATCATCATCATTATTATCTTGTTATTATCATCATTATTACTATTATCATCATGATCACTATGATTATCATTTATCTTTATTATTAGTGCTGGTATTACTATTAATCATCGTTATTGTTATCATTACCATGACTATTATTACTATCATTATCATTACCATTATCGTTACCATAATCATTATCATCAGTATCATTATTATCGTCATTATCATTATCATTATTATGATTATTATTGTTCTTATCATTATTATCACCATTCTTCTTCTTATTATTATTATCATCATCATCATTTTTAACATCATTATTTTCACTATCATTACTATTATCATTATTATCATCACTATGATTATTATGGTTATTTCTTTAATACTATTATTACTATTGTTTTTTACTATTATCATTATTATCATTATCATCATCATCCTTATCATTAATAGTATTATCATCTCACTATTTCGTAGTTATAATTGTCATCATTATAATCGCTATCATCATTATCATTATTGTTGTTATTACTATCATCTTTATCATCATTATCATCATCAACATTGACATCTTCATCATTAATATTTTTAACACTGTTATTAACATGATCGTTACCATATTATCATCATCATTATCATTACTATTACTATCACTATCATCATCATTATAACCATCATTCTCATTTTCA
>NW_028234423.1:32971427-32978927 GCF_977035675.1 Penaeus japonicus | reverse complement strand
GAAGAGTGAGTGGATACCAGGGTGGTGGATTGTTTAGTTGTACAATGTGTTTTTAAGAGATAAGGTAGGTGGATAGAGGATAGGGGTGATCCACTTTCTTTTAGCGAATGATCGGTCTTTTGTGCAGAGGGGGGTTAAAACACTTTAATTATGTATTCACTTCACTATCACCTATCTTACCATCATCATTCTTATCATTTATTTTCATTATTGTAATGGTCATTACTCTCTTTATAACTCCCTTTATAAGTCACGTTTAGATAGTTATTTCCGCTCGGGAGGCACACTCTTTGTTAATTCATTCACTTTGCCTTTAAGCTCCCACCAACTACACCACCTACACCACCAACAACTACATCAAACAACATCAAGGACTAACCCCTCCAATACCATTTGTAGACTACCCACCCACCCAACAACAACACCAGCATACACCAACAACACCAACGACACCACTAACCAACAACACATCATTAACCATCCCAACTTACTGTTGAATTCATGCAATCACCACCCCCATCACCAACCATTACACATGGATAACCTTACCATTATAAAACAATAAAAACTCCTATAACACAAAAATAACATAAATTAAACTACAAATAGAACATAATAATTGAGCAATGACAATCACGAACAATGAGAACCATTAATACAACAAAAAACACAACCTACAAACAAGACGACAAACAAACAAAACAAAACAAAAACAAACCACATTTCACTCTCACACTCTCTCTTTCCTCTCACAGGCCCTCTCTCTCATCACCTCATACTCTCTCTCCTGTCCCAGCCTCCCTCACGTCTCCTTCTTCTCCTAGTCTTCAATCTCTCATCTCCTCTCTCTCTCTTCTCCTCTCTCTCCTCTCCTCTGCTCCCTCCTCTCCTCTCTCTCATGTCTCTCTCTGTGCCTGTCTTGATTCTTATGTCCGGTCTGTCTGTTTCTGACCTCAATCTGACTCCCTCCTCTCGACTCTGTTTGTTTCTCTGTTCTCTCTCTCTCTGTGTCTCTCTCCTCTCTCTCTCTCGCCCCTCTCTCGGCCTCTCCTCTCTCTCTCTCTCTCTCCTCTCTCTCTCTCTCTATCTCTCCCGCTGCCTCCTCCCTCTCCTCTCCTCTCGCTCCCTTCTCTCGCTCTCTCCTCTCTCATCCCTCTCTTTCCCCTCCCCTCTCTCCTCTCTCCACTCTGCCTCTCTCTCTCTCGTCTCTCTCTCCTCTTCTCTCTCTCCGCCTCTCGTCTCTCCTCACTCCTCTCTCTCTCTCTCAGTTCTCTCTCTCTTCTTCTCCTCTCTCTCTCTCCTCTCTCTCCTCTTTCTCTCTTCTCTCTCTCTCTCTCCTCCTCTCTTCGATCTTCTCTCTCCTTTCGTTTCCCTCCTCTCACCATCCTTCTCTCTCTCTCTCTCTCTCTCCTCTCTCTCTCTCTCTCTCTCTCCCTCTCTCTCTCATTCAGTCTGTTTATTTATTATCACTATTATGTTTATAAATAGCTGTCATTGCAGATTATTGCAGAATAACAAAGAGAGTGCAGGAATTATGATGATAATGTAATAACAGAAGTGATGATGATAATGATAATAATGATAATGATGATAATAATGATTATATTAACAATAACGATGATGATGATGATAATGGAAAAGATGAATAAAGGATTAATAAAAATATTAATGATAATAAAAGTAACGATCATCATAATAACAATGATAGTGATAGTAATAATAATAACAATAATAGTAATGATGACATTAATGATGATAATAACAATGATGATGAAAATGATAATAATAAGGGCAATAATAGAAAAAGATAATAATGATGATAACAAAAATAATAACAAAGATAAAATGATAATGAAAATTAAAATAATAACAATGATAATGATAATGATGATAGACTGATCATGGTGTTAATGATAATAATAGTAATGATAATGTTAACGATGATCATGATAATTGTGAAAATATTAATAAAGATAGCAGTGATGATAATAAAGACAACAATAATAACAATAAAAATGATAATAATAACAATAATGATAAAAAAAATAATAAAAATGATAATGATAATAATAATAATAAAATTAATAACAAAAATCATAATTTCTTTAATAATGAATAATATATATATATATATATAGATATAATAAATAAATATATATGTATATATAGATAATTATTATAAATAATGTACATAAATATGATGTAATATATATATATATATATATATATATATATATATATTATACTATATATATATATATATAACATATATACAGACACAACACACACCGCACACACACACACACACACACACAAACAAACACACACACACAACACTCACATATATAGATATATATATATATATATATATATATATATATAAATATTTATATATTACATATTATACATATACGTATACAGTATAAATATATATATAGTTTTTATATATATATATAAATATAATTATATATAATATATATATATATAAATAAATATATGTATATATATATATATAATATATATTATAGGATATATCTATATAAATAGATATTTATACATAAAATATATATATATATATAATATATATATAGAAATATATATATATATATATATATATATATATACATATATACATATATATATATACATATATATATATACATACACACACATAAATACATACATACATATACACACACACACACATGTTGCAAAGACAATAGCGACATCCTCCCCAAAGCAACGATAATCAACGGAGGTGCAATGAAGAAATCGTGGGTACTGCAGCGTGTACCTTGATGACGTAATGCTCATAGTGGTGAAAGTAACACTGATGGTGAATGACAGTGACGGCTCTAGTGACGGCTGACCCTCTTTGGCGCAGCTGACCTGAGCTCTTTCACAATCTTTTTTTCTTCTTCTTCTCTCTCTCTCTCTCTGTCTCTGATCTCTGTCTCTCTTTCTGTATCACTCTCTCTGTCTGTATCTCTCTGTCTGTCTGTCTGTCTCTCTTTCTGTATCTCTCTCTCTCTCTCTCTCTCTCTCTCTCTCTCTTGATCTGTCTATCTCTCTCTCTGTTGATATTTCTTGATTTCTTTATCTCTCTTTTGCCCTCCTCCCCCTTTCAGTTTCTCTCTCTCTCCTCTCTCTCTCTCTCTGTCCTCTTTCCCCCGCTCTCTCTCTCCCTCATCCCTCCTCCTCCTCTCATCTCTCTCTCTCTCTCCTCACTCTCTCTCTCCGTCTCCTCTCTCCTTCCTCCCTCTCTCTCTAACTAACTCCTCTCTCTCCCTTATCTCTTTTTCTCTATCTATCTATCTCTCTATCCCTCTCACTCCTCTCTCTCTCTCTCTCTCTCTCTCTCTCTCAATCTCTCCTCTCATCGCTCCTCTCTCCGCTCCCTTCTCCTCTCCTCTCCTCGCTCTCTACGTCTCTTCATCCACTCTCTCCGCTCTCGCTCCTCTCTCCTTCTCTCTCTCCTCTCTCTCTTCTCTCAATCCTCTCTCTCCTTCTCTCTCTCTCTCTCCATCCAATCTCCTCCTCTCCTCTCCTCTCTATCTATCTATTCTATTCTTCTCACTCCTCTCTCTCTCTCTCCCCCCCCTCATCGTCTCTTTCTCTCTTATCCCCCCTCCATCCTCTCTCTATCTCTCTCTATCTATCTATTTCTCTCTCTCTCTCACTCCTCTCTCTCTCTCCCCCCCCCCCCTCCATCCTCTCTCTATCTCTCCCTCTCTCTCTCTCTCTCTCCGCACCCCCCCCTCTCTCTCTCTCTATCTATCTATCTATCTTTGTCTCTATCTCTCTTTTCCTTCATTCTCTCACCTGCTGATCAATTATTAATTGCATAATACGGTCAATGATAATCATAATAAACATGATAATGAGGAGAGTGAGGAGGATAATGATAACGATGATGATAATGATAGTAGTACTAATAATAGTAATAAAACCAGTAATGATAATAGTGGATGGAAAATGATAAATAATTGTCGGAGGAAAGCGTGGGAATAATGATAATGCGGGAATGAAATATGGATAGCGCTGAAATAATTATAACAACAAATATAATAATGATGACAATAGTGATAATAACAATGATAATAATGACAATAATAATGTTAGCGATGATAATGATAATAATAACAATAATAATGATAATGACTATTATGAAAATAGCATGAATAACAATAATAACGATAATGATGATAGTAATGATAACGATAGAGATTATAATGAGAATACTAATAAAAATAACAGTAATTATACTAATAATTATGATAATAATGATAACTATGATAGTAAAGATAACACCAACAATAAAGATAGTAACAAAAATAATAATTAAAATAATGATGATAATAGAACGTACCCCATTATGATAAAACAAAAACAAAACAAAAAGGACAACAAGAATTGCAGTAATAAAGATAATCGTAATGACAAGGACAAACAAACAAACAAAAAAGGCAAACGAGGTAATTAAGTCATTAACTAAAATATCCAGAATAGTTAATTAGGGAAGAATGGGAGGGTGATTAAGAGGAGGGGTGGGGGGATGGGGGGATGGAGTGGGGTTGATGTGGGGAAGAGATGGAAGGGGGGGGGGAGGAAGAGAGGTGGGAAGGGGGGGGGTGGAGGGGTTGGGGGAGGAACGAGTGGGGAGAGAGGGGAAGGGAGCGAGTGGGGAAAGTGGGGAGGGGGACGAATAGGGAGAGTGGGGAAGGTGGGGGGGGAAAGGGGAGCGGCATTGGGGCGATCAGTGGGGGAAGGGTTTTGCGAGTGGTTGATGAGTGGGGAAGGGAGCGAGTGGGGAGAGTGGGAAAAGGAACGAGTGATGAAATTGGGATAGGAAGGGAGTAGGAAAACGAATGGGTGAGGAAAATAGAGAAAAAAAAAAAACGAGTGAACAAAGTGAAGAAACAAAAAAAAAAAAAAAAAAAAGGAAGTTGTGAATCTCGGAACGAACCAAGAACACAAAAAAAAGAAGAATGAACAAATAAATAAAAAATAAATAAATAAATAAATCGGGGTGGGGAAGGGGAAAGCTCAAACTTAAGGGAATGCAAGAAGGAAGGAAAGAGCAACTGTGCAACATCAAGTGGTCATTAGAGCAAGGAAACGAGTTAGTGGAATGTCCAGTGGGGAGTCCAGTGTGTGGGCTGGTGGGCGGACGAAGTTCTTGAAGTTTAATGAAGTAATGAAGGAAAGACTGAGGTGAGGGAAGGGGGGTGGGTGGGTGGGTGGGTGGGGGGGAGAAGTAGGGGCGAAGAGGGAGGGGTGGGGTAGGGGAGAAGAGGGTGAGAGGGTGGGGTGGGGTGGGGTGGGGTAGGGGGAGGAAGAGAGAGGAGGTGGGGGTGGTGAGAGGGAGGGTGACAGGGGGGTAGGGGGTGACATGGAGGGGAGGAGGAGGGAGGGGTAGGGTGAGAAGAAGGGAGTGGAGAGAGGGTGGGTAGGGGAGAAAGAGGATGGGGTGGGGTAGGGAGAAGAACGGGGGGGTAGAGAAAAGAGGTTAGGGGTGGGTGGGGTGAGAGGGAGGGTGACATGGGGAGTAGGGTGAGAGGGAGGGTGACAGAGGGGATGGGAGGAAGGAGTGAAGAAGGAATTGAGAGGAGACAATGTGGAGTAAGGAGAGAGGGAGAGAAAGGGAGGAATAAAGAAATAGAAAAAAGAGGGAAGAGGAGAAGGTGAAACATAAGCAGAGGGAGAGGGAGAGGAGGAAGGAAGGATATGGAGAGGGAGGAGGAGAGGGAGAGGGAAAAGGAAAGGCAGAAAGAGACGGAGAGGTGATCGGATTTAAAACGGGAGTATAGGAGAAAAAAGCGGAGGAGTAATAACATTAGCAGTTATGGAGAAGGATAGGCAGAAGGAGATAGTAGAGAGAAGAAGGAGAGGTAATAGAGAGGCTGGGATGGGAGAAGGATCAAAGCAGAAGGAGAAAAGATAGGGAGAGGAAAGATAGAGAGGGAGAAGATGTAGGGAGATGTGTGTGATGATTGAGAGGAAGGAATAAGGAAGAGGTTGAATAAGAAAGAGATAGATAGGATAGAGAGAGAAAAAAGGCGAGGGAGATAGAAAGGAAAGGGAAAAAGAAGGATAGGGAGAGGGAGATAGAGAGGAGAAGGAAGATAGAAGGAGAGGATATAGAGGACAGAAGAGAGGCAATAAGTAGAGGGAGGGGGATAAGATGAGGAAGGGGGGGGGAGATGGTAATCTTAGGGAGGCGCGAGGGAGAGGGAATTACGAGACGGGAGATGGAAATGATAGGAATAGTAGAAGATGTAGAGAAGGAAGATAGAGAAGGGAATTGAGGTACTATAACGGAAGAGATAGAGAAGGAGAGGAGCAAAAGAGTAGAAGGAGAAGGATAGCGAGGGAGAGTCAGAGGGGAGGAGGGAGGGGAGAGGAAAGAGAGGAAGAGGAAGATAAAGAAGAAGAAAGAGTGAGAGAATTAAGAGGAGAGGAAGATAGAAGGGTAAGGAAAGATAGGAAAAGGAATAGAGAGGAAGGAGTGAATAAAGGAAGAGATAGAGAGGGAAGAAATAGAAAGAGGGAAAGATAGAATAAGGGAGATAAAGAGGGAAGGTGATAAGAGAGAAAGCGAGGAGGAATAGGGAAGGAGATTAAAGGAAGAAAAAAGATTAAGAGGAAGGAGAAGGAGAGGAGAGGGAGATTAAACGAGGAAGGGAAATAAGAAGAGAGGAGAAGGATAGGGAGAGGGAGATAGAGAGGGAGATAAAGAGGGAAAGAGTGAAAGGATAGACAAAGGAAGGAATAGGCAAAAGAGTTGCAGAAGGGAAATAAGGGGAGGTGGGAGAGGGAGAGGGATAGGGATAGAGAGTGTATTTGAAGGACAGAACCGACCGCCGCCCGCACACACTAGCCAACCGCAGAACACACTGTCACGAACAAGGCCAGAAGCGAGGCAGGAGCCACAGTAGGGGGGTGGGGGGGGGTAGAGAGGTGGGAAGGAGGCAGGAAGGAGGGGGAGGGGGAGGGGGAGGGGGAAGGGAAGGAGGAAGGAGGAAGGAATTGGGAGGGGAGGGAGGAGGAGAGGGGGTGGCAGTTAGAGAGGTTGACCGCACTTTACGGCTGGGGTCTATTGTAGATAGGGGGATGGGGGGGGTTGGGGGGAAGTGGAGAGGGGGGTAGGGGTAGGGCAGGACGTGGTGTTAAGGTGGTGGTGGTGAGGGGGGGGTGAAAGGGGGGAAGGGGAAGGGGGGGTTGCTGTCTTACTTAGCGGTCACTGATTTGACGCCAGTGGGTGGAATGCCACGAGTGTCAGATGGAAGGAGGGGGTGGGGGGGAGGAGAGGGAAGGGGAAGGAGGGGGGAGGAGGGGGGAAGAAGGGGGGAGGGGGAAGGAGGGGGAGGAGGAAGAAGGGGGGAGGGGAAAGAAGGGGGGGAGTGAGAGAGAAAGAGAAGGAGGGTGAGTGATAGAGAGGGGGAGGAAAGGAGGGGTAGAGTAAATGAAGGGAAGCGAGAGAGAGAGAGAGACAGATAG
>NW_028234423.1:32959612-32964612 GCF_977035675.1 Penaeus japonicus | reverse complement strand
GAGAGAAAAGGAGACGAGAGAGAGCGGAAAGTCGTGAGAGAGATGAGAGAGTATGAGGAAAGAGGGGGAGGAGGATGAGAGCTAGCGAGCGGGAGAGCACTTTTGAAAGGAGAGAGGGTAAGAAAGGAGAAGGAGAGAGAGAGGAGAGAGAGGATGAAGTGTGATGAAGGAGAACGAGCAGAGAGAGGAGAGAGAGAGAAGAGAGCGACGGAGACAAAGGGAGCATAGCCAGTAGAGAGGAGCGAGAGAGAGAGAGAGTAGAGAGATTGGGAGAGCGGATAAGAGGGTTAGTGAGAGAGAGAGTTGAGGGAGAGAGAGAGAGCGAAAGAGAGGACGAAAGCGAGCGTGAGGGAAAGAGGAGCGAGAGAGAGAGAGATGAGAGAGAGAGAGAGAGAGAGGGAGAGAGAGAGGACGGAGGAGAGTGAGAGAGAGCGAATGGGGTGCAGCATATAGTGGAATTTTCAAGTAGGCGAGATGAAGGTGATCTGGGTTAGTTGCAAGGTTGGGTTCGTTGCAATTGTTGTAAAAGGTGATATGAGTGGGAAGATGGAAGTGAGTGGAAGGGTGAATGGAATGAAAACGACCAAGGGAAACATGAAACTTTTTTTTTGGAAGGAAAAAAAAAGGCAAAATATTGCAATACAAGTTCTACTTTATCTGTCTATAACTATTATTCATCTATTTATTTATCTTGATTTTTTTCTGTCTGTCTAATTATATATCTGTATGTTTATTTCTTTTAGCTCTCTACTTATATATCTCTTGCCCTTACTCCCTTCTCTCTTTCTCTCTCAGCCTCTCTCTCTCTCTCTCTCTCTCTCTCTCTCTCTCTGTCAATCTATCTAACTCCTTTTCTCTCTCTTTCTCTCTCTCTCTCTCTCTGTGTGTTGCTCTCTCTCTCTCTCTCTGTTTTTTTTCCTCTCTCTCTCTCTCTCAGTTTTGCTGTCTCTCTCTCTCTTCACCATTATCTCCCCCCCAATCTGTCTCTTACATACTTTCTCTCTCTCTCTCTCTCTCTCTCTCTTTATCTCTATATAACCCCCCCCCTCTCTCTGTCTCTCTCTCCATCCATATTTTCATTCATTATCAAAAACATGATATCATTACAATTTCCTTCACCCACTTCGGTTTCAACTACATAATTGCACCCCCCCCACACACCCTTAGCATCATCCCCCCTCCCCCTCCCTATAACACCCCCTCCCCCTCCCCCTCCAGCCGTAAGACACAGCAAGACATCACCAAGACACCATTAGCATGTAATTGCGTTCCCTTTAAGAGCTTTCCAGAAGAGGGATGAATTTACGGGGACATGTGGAGGAGTGAATTTACGAGGACAGTAGTGAGGGTAGAATCGAGAACGAGAGAGAGAGAGAGGGAAGAAGAGAGGAGTAGAGAGCAGAGAGGAAGATATGAAGAGGGGGAGGAGGGAGGAGAGAGAGAGGCGGAGTGGAGGAGAGGAGAGGAGAGAGAGGGGTGGGAGGTCATGTTAGGGTAGGGAGTGAGGGAGAGGAGATGAGAGAGAGAGTGGGAGGAGGGAGGGAGGCAGGGACAGTGAGAGAGAGAGAGAGAGAGAGGGAGGAGGCAGGGGGGGCAGGGGAAAAGGAGGGGGAGTGAGAGAGAGAGTAGACGAGAGGGCTAGGGTGTAAGAATTGGAGAGAGAGAGGCAAGGGAGGGGGGTGGAGGGGGGAGATGATCTACACACTGCGAGCAGAGAGTGGCGAGGGGGGGGAGGGTGAGAGAGAGAGAGGGGGGAGAGAGGAGGAGGGGGGGAGGAGGGGGGGAGAGGTGAGGTTGAGAGAGAGAGAGAGGAGAGGGATAGAGGGAGAGAGGAAGGAGGGAGGGATGGAGAGGGAGAGAGTGAGAGAGAGAGAGAGAAGGGGGGGAGAAGAGAGAGAGAAGAGATGAGAGGGAGAGAGAGAGTGGAAGAGAGAAGGACCGTAAGCATTACGTAAAATTAATTAAGTAAGAGGGAGAGAGATGAGGGAGGGAGAGAGAGGGGGGGGGGAGGGGGAGCGAGAGGAGAGAGAGAGAGAGACTGATGATGAGAGAGAGGAGGGAGAGTGCGACGAGAGGAGAGAGATGAAGAGAGGTGAGAGAGAGAGTGGGGGGGGAGAAAGGGAGGGGGAGAGAGTGTGAGGGAGGGGAGGAGGGAGAGAGAGGGGAGAGAGAGAGAGAGGGAGGGAGAGACGAGGAGAGGAGAGAGAGAGAGATGAGAGAGAGAGGACGGAGAGCTGAGAGAGAGAGGGAGGACAGCGGCGGGAGAGGAGAGAGGTGAGAGGAGAGAGAGAGAGGGAGAGGCGAGCAGGGGGCGGGGAGGAGAGAGAGAGAGAGAGAGAGATGAGGAGGGAGGGAGGGAGGGAGAGAGAGAGGAGCGAGGGATGGGAGAGAGAGGGAGGGAGGGGAGTGAGAGAGAGAGAGGGTGAGAGAGAGGGGTGGCGGGAGGGAGGAGGGAGGGAGGGAGGGAGAGAGGAAGAGTAGAGAGGGAGAGAGGAGGGAGAGGGAGAGAGAGGGAGGGAGGGCGGGAGGGAGAGAGGGAGAGAGAGAGAGAGAGAGAGACGTAGAGGGGTACAAAGGGAGCGAGGGTGGGAGGGGGAGAGAGGGAGGGGGGAGAAGAGAGTGAAGCCGGGAGAGGCGGAGAGAGGGAGCGAGAGAGGAGAGGAGGGAAATGAGAGGAGAGAGTGAGAGAGGAGAGAGTAGAGAGAGAGATAGAGAGAGAGGGGGAGAGGGGAGGAAAGAGAGGGAGGGAGGGACGGGGGGGAGGGAGGGAGGAGAGGGAGGGACGGGGGAGGGAGGCGGGGGGGGAAGGGAGGGGGGGAGGGAGGTGAGAGAGAGAGGAGAGGAGGAGAGAGCGGAAAGAGGTGAGAGAGAGAAGAGAGAGGAGTCCAGGAGTGAGGAGAGGAGGAAGAAGAGAGAGAGAGAGGAGAGAGAGAGAGACCGTAAGAGATGAAAGAGCAGAGAGGGGGGGTAGAGAGAGAGAGAGAGAGAGAGGGGGGAGGAAGAGAGAGAGAGGAGAGAGAGAGAAGACAGAGAGGAGGAGAGAGGGGAGAAGGAGGATAGAGAGAGAAGAGGGAGAGTGGAGAGAGATTGGATGTGAAGAGAGATGGGAGAGAGAGAGAGAGAGAGAGAGAGACAGCGAGGAGAGAGAGAGGGAAGAGCGGATGAGAGAGAGAGAGAGGGAGAAGAATGAAGGTGGTGGAGAGAGAGATGAGGATGAGAAGAGGAGTTGAGGAAGAAGAGAGTTGAGAGATGAGTGAGAGAGAGAGAGGAGATAGATAGAGAGAGAGATTGAGAGAAGAGAGAGAAGGGATAGAAAAAAAAATAAAAAATAAAAAAGAGATAAAAAAAAAAGAGATAGCGTTGGTGGATAGCAAACAGACTGGCAAGAAAAAGAGAGAGAAAAAACAAAAACAAAAACAGAGAGACATTATAAGAAAAAAAGAGAAAGAGAGAGAGAAAAAACAAAACAAAACAAAACAAAAAAAACGTCGTGCACTTGAACATACTCATTGCAACTGACTCAATATATCAATTTCTACAACAGTTTTACGTCTCTCATGACTGTTCACAACTGTTCAACAAGCAGAACCATCATCCCCCCTCCCCTCCTCTCTCTCCATCTCCCACCACCCTTCATCCAAGCGACCCCCCTTCCCCCTCCCTCCTCCCCCCCCTCCCCCTCCCACCACCCTTCATCCAAGCCCCCCCTCTCTCCCTTCTCTCCCTCTCCCCCTCCTACCACCCTTCATCCAAGCCCCCCCTCCCCCCTCTACCCCTTCTCTCCCTCTCCCCCTCTCCCCCTCCCACCACCCTTCATCCAAGTGACCCCCCCTCCCCCATCCCCCTCTCCCCTTCCCCCTCCCCCCCACAGCAAGCTTTCGCCTTTCAGTGCTGACCATTTCAGTTTGTCCAGCGTAATGTCAGCTCTTCTGTTCAGTCGGTGTCATTAAGCCGTGTCACCGTGTTATTACCTTCTGAATCACCAGGGGAAAGGTTTGTGGGAAGGGGGGAGGGGGAGGTGGGGAGGGGGAGGGGGAGGTGGGGAGGGGGTGGATATGGAGGTTGAGGGAGGGGGTGGATGAGGAGGTTGGGGGAGGTTGAGGGGGAGGAGGGGGTGGATGGGGGGGTTGAGGGGTAGGGGAAGAGGGGAGGGGGAATGGGGTTGAGGGAGGAGAGGGAGGGGGTGGATGAGGGGGAGGGAGGGGGGGAGGGGAGGGGGAGGTTGCTCTTAACTCGATGTATGTGTTTGTGTTTGTTTGTGTTTGCGTGTGGGTTTGTGTGTATGTGTGTCTGTGTCTGTGAAATAATACACACACAGACACACACACACACACTCATACATAGATAAACATATACATCGAACAATACATAGACAAATAAACATACAAATATAAATAAAGACACATATTATTCCAATATTGCAAATATATATTTTCTCATCACACCTCCAAGTTCACCAATCAGCGTTGCCAATCCTCGAACCGCAAACTTCAACCCTCGTATCCGAAGCACATGTGAGGGCGTGTAATGGGCGTGTGTTTCGGATGCAAGAATCGAAGCTAACGGGTCGAAAATTGGCAACATGGCGGTTGAAAAGACTCCTTTTTAGTGGTAGAAATGTTAGTATAGATTAAAAAAAAAGGGAGACTATAGAAAAAACTGGAAATGAATGATGGTATACGAGAAAAAAGAAGAATAATGAAACAAGAAATCAAAGATTATAGATAACGAAAAAAAAAGAAAAAGAAAGAAAAATCTGGAAATAAATGATATACGAGGAAAAAAGAAAGAAGAAAGAAACAAGAAAACAAAGATTACAGATAACGAAAAAAAATAGAAAAAAAGAGAAAAAAACAGGAAATAAATGATGGTATACGAGGTAAGAAAAAGAAGAAGAAAGAAACAAGAAAATAAAAGATGGAGAGAAATAAATCCATCATCATTCCCTCCCATTCACGCATTTTCCACTTTCTTCCCCACGGAATAAACTCGTCGGTTCC
>NW_028234423.1:32944612-32952112 GCF_977035675.1 Penaeus japonicus | reverse complement strand
ACCAAAAAAAGATACTCTCAACCCAAAAAAGATACTCTCAACCCAAAAAAGATACTCTCAACCCAAAAAAGATACTCTCAACCCAAAAAAAGATACTCTCAGCAAAAAAAAAGATACTCTCAACCCCAAAAAGATACTCTCAACCCAAAAAAAGATACTCTCAACCCAAAAAAGATACTCTCAACCCAAAAAAGATACTCTCAACCCAAAAAAGATACTTTTAACCAAAAAAAGATACTCTCAAGAGACCATATCAAACTTATTTAAAATTGTGGTAGACCATCTCTCACAAGATATTACGATCTGTAACCCTAAGGTCCCCCAACACACACACGACTTCCGATGCAGACGCGTGTGAGTAAATTCAGATTATGCAATAACTTTACAGCCTTTCACGACACCTAATCTTGCTGCAATCTAGTTAGTCTTGCGCCCCCCTTCCCCCTCCCCTCACACCACCTAGTCCCTAGCTCTCTCTCTCTCCCCTTCCCTAGTCCCTCTATCCTGCCTGCCCCTTCCCCTTCCCACTTCCTTACCCCCCTTCCTTCCTCTTACCCCTCCCTCACCCTCCCTTACCCCCCCCCTTCATCCTTCCTCCTTCCCCCTCCCTCCCCCGTCCCTTATCCCCCCTTCCTCCTCCCCCTCCTTCCCACTCCCTTACCCCCCCTTCATCCTTCCTCCTCCCCCTCCCTCACCCCCCTTCCTCCTCAGACGAGCTCAAATTTGGAGACCTGATTATCAAATTAACGTATTCCTCAGGGGGACAGGAACATAAGAACACCTGGTGTCTTAGAAGCATTGTGTTTACATGAGTTGTTTCTTCCTTGTCTTCTTACGACTTCTTGGGGATTGTTTTGTTTCTCTCTTTTTTTGTTTGTTTGTTTGTTGGTTTTTGTTGGTTTTGTTGTTGTTGTTTCTACTGGCTGTCTCATTTTGATTCTTTTTAGTTTTATTTCAGGAAATGTTTTTGTTATTTTTTTTTTCTTTGTTTGTGTGTATTTATGGTATTTCGTTTGTTCTTCCTCTTTTTTTTCTCTCTCTCTCTTTTTTGAGTTTTCATTGACTCATCTCCTCTTTCTATTTTTTTTTCTTTTTGTGTCTTCATTATCTAACTTCTCTCTTTTCCCTCTTCCTTTGTGCTCTTTTAGGGGTTTTATTACCATTATCCTTCCTCTTTTGTTTCTCTTTTGTCTTTCTTCGTCTTTACCTCTCCTTTTCCTCTTTTTCTTTTCTGTTTGTTTTTTTCGTTTATCTTTCTACTCTTCTTCTTTTGTTTTATCTTTTGTGTTTCTTCATGATATTTTCTTCCGCGTTTCCTTTGTTTTTCTTTTCTTCTGTATCTTTTTCTTATCTTTCTTTTCCTCTTATTCCTCTTCTTCTATTTCATTTTTAGTAACATCTGTACTATCTCTCATCTGTACTTATCTCTCATCTTTTTTTTCTTCGTAATCTTCATCCCTCGCTCTTTATCTTCCTCATAATCTCACTCTTTCCTTCTATCCTCCATTCCCCCTTTACTTCTCTTTCCCTTCACATTCTTCTTATTTCTTCCTTCTTTCTTTCCATCATTCCTCTCGTCTTCACTCCTTCTCTTTGTTTCTTTCTTCCTTCTTTTTTTTGTCTCCTCTATCCTTTCTTGGGGTTTCGGATCTTCCCTCTATCCTTATTCCTCCTTTCGTACTTGACATTCTTATTCTTCACGATTCATTCATCTCCATCACCATTATCCTCCCTTTCTCTTCGCCTCCTCCTCCGGTACCTCTCCTTCTCTGTATCTCTTCCCCCTCCTTATTATCTCCTCAATTTCGTATGATTCCCTCTCTCCCTCTCCCTCTCTCTTCCCTCTCCCCCACTTCTCCTCATCTTCCTATCCCTCGCTTTCCTCTCCACTCACCTTCCCATATCTCCCTCCCTCCTTCTCCTCCTTCCTTTCCCCTCATCTCCTTATCCATCCCTTACTCCTCTCTCTTCCTCACTTCTCTACTTCTTCTCATCCCTTCTTCCCTCCTACCTCTCTATCCCTTTACCTCATCTTCCTATCCTTTTCCATCATCTTCCCTTTCCTCTTTCCTCATCTCCCTACTTTTTTTTCCCTCCCCTCTCCTCCATCTCCCTTCATCTTCCATCCCTCTCCCTCCCCCCTCCCCCTCATCTCTCTATCCCTCCCTTCCCCTCATCTTCCCTTTCCTCTCTCCCTCCTCCCTCTCCATCCCTCCTCCCCTTCATCTCTCTATCCCTCCCTTCCCCACATCTTCCTATCCTTTTCCATTATCTTCCCTTTCCTCTCTCCCTCCTCCTTCTCATTTCTCCCTCCTCCCTTTCCATACCTCCTCCCCTTCATCTCTCTATCCCTCCCTTCCCCTCATCTCCCTAATCCCTCTCTTCCCCTCATCTTACTATCCTTTTCCATCATCTTCCCTTCCCTCTCTCCCTCCTCCTCCTTCTCATCTCTCCCTCCTCCCTCTCCATCCCCCCTCCCCCTCATCTCTCTATCCCTCCCTTTCCCCTCATCTTCCTCTCCTCTTCCATCATCTTCCCTTTCCTCTCTCCCTCCTCCCTCTCCATCCCCCCTCATTTCTCTATCCCTTCCTTCCCCTCATCTTCTCATCCTTTTCCATCATCTTCCCTTTCCTCTCTCCCTCCTCCTTCTCATCCCCCTCAATTCTCTATCCCCCCGATCATCTCAAGAACGCGAATGAAAAAAGCAGGGCGAGTGCACGGCCGGACCGTCTCATCCTTTTCCATCATCGATTCCGGGGACCGCTTCCCACTACTCCCTCTCCCTCTCCATCCCCTCATCTCGCTTTCCATACCTCATACTCTCTCCATCCTTATCCTAGGTCCCTTCCCGCTCTCCCGACTCCAGCGAGTTCCTCCATCTTCCTTTCTTTCTCATTCCTCTCATCTCTCCCATCTCTCCCTCTCTTCCCTCTCCTTTTCCCATATCTTCCCTCTATATCTCCTCCTCTCGCTATCCGTCCCCTGGTCCCAGATTCTTCCCATCCCCTCTTTCTATCAATCTCCCTCACACCAAACCGTCACCCAGAGTGTCGCCCCGGTGTCCCCTCCTCTCCCCTCTCTCCCTAACTCTCCCTTTCACTACCTTTTTTCCCTCTCTCTCTTACCAAGAAGAGAGGATAAAAGCGAAAGCGAGAAAGGATATAGAAAAGCGGCTCTCCCCTCGGGGTGTGCGCGACCGTGTGTGGCAAAGGCAAGGGGACACGAGAGGGGAGATGTCACCAGTGTGTCGCGGAAAGTTGGAGGGGAAGGACGCAGGTTCTGTGGTCTGGTGTGTCCCCTCTTTCGCTTGTCCCCATTTCTCTCGGTCTTCTTTCTCTCTCTCTCTCGCTTTCTCTCTTTCTCTCGCTCTCGCTCTCGCTCTCTCTCTCTCTCTCTCTCTCTCTCTTTCTATTTCTTTTCCTATTTCTATTTCTATTTATCTCTATCTGTCTCTTAATTAATCCTGGTTTTATTGTGTGTTTTTGAGACGTTGTTTTTAATAGGGGTATTCTTATTACAGTGAAGATGAAAGAAAGAGAGAGAGAAAAAATGGTGTTCATTTTAATTCATTCGTTTTCTGTTGCGATTAATTAATTCATCACGGGAATCTTGACCGAAATTTGGGATTGGATAAATTGACGAAGAATTGTGACTGTGATGAAGATTAACTTGAAAAAGACGTTCAGATTACAAAACTCAGAAGGAAAATATGTTTTTCAGAGATGTCACGAAAGATACTGTACAGTTGTGTTTGCAATTTCTGAATGTTGCATTACTTGTATGTGAATTTATTATTAAATTTTTGGTGATTTTACATAAGAATAATAATATCACTTGATGATAGTTAAGGATTAATGTGTGTCAATAGTTATTTTCTCTTATTTGAATTTTGCTATTTTTAGTGCACCGTATAGAGTAATAGTGATAATAATAACGAAAATGAAAATGATAACCAGAAAATTATGGTTAAAAATATTAACATTAATCATATCTTTTAAGGCAAGAGATTAGAAATTCTAAATGCACTTATCTGTTGAAATACTTGATTTGATATGATTATATAATCATAATTAAACAATGCATACCGATTATGATAACAATAAAAAACACAGAATAAGATTTACTAGAAAGTACTCGATTAGGAATTAAAAAATCTAAAAAGCTGATAAAAAATATATCAATATCAAAGAAACGCAAAGAAAGAAAAAATGAAAAGAAAAAGAAAAAGGAAAAGAAAGGGTAAAGAAGAGGAAAAGAAAAAAGGAGAAGAGAAGAGAAAAGAGAGAAAAGAGGAGGAGGAAGAGAAAAGAAAAAAAAAGTGGAAAAAGAGAAAAAAGAAGGAAAAAAGAGAAAAAAGGAAGAAAAAAGAGAAAAAAAAGAAAAAAAAGAGAGAAGGCAAAAGAAAGAAAAGAAGAAAAAAAAAAAAAAAAAAGGGAAAAAAAGAAAAAAAAAAAAAGAATAAAAGAAAAAGAAAGGAAGAAGAAAAGAAGAAAAAACAAAAAAAAAAAAAAAAAGGAAAAAAAGAAAAGGAAAGAAAGAAGAAGAAAAAAAAAAAGAAGAAAAAGGAGGGCAAGGGAAGAGGAAAAAAAAAACAAAAGGGGGGAGAAAAAAGGAAGAAAGAATAAGAAGACAAAAACAAAAAAAGGGAAAAGAAAAAGAGTAAGAACAAAGCAAAAGAAAAGAAGGAAAAAAAAAAGGGGAAGAAAAGAAAAAAACAGAAAAAGAAAAGGAAAAGAAGAAAAGAAAAAGAGCTGAGAAAACAAAAAAAACGGTGGAAAAAAAAAAAAGAGAAGAGAACAAGAGAAAAAAAAAAAAAACGAAAAGATGGAGAACAAGGAAAAAAAAAAAGAAGAGGAGGAGGGAAAGGGGGAAGAGGATCGAAAGAGGGAGAGAGGAGAGAAAGAAAGAAGGGGAGGGAGGAAAGAGAAAAGGGGGGGAGGAAAAAAAAAAAACAGAGGAAGAAAAGACAAGAAGAAATAAAGAGAAAAAAAAATGGCAAGACAAGGGATAAAGAAGGAAAAAACAAGGAGTATCATGTTTTGCTTTTTTTGTTTTGTTGTTGTTTGGTTTGTTTTTTTGTGTTGTTTTGTTGAGTTGTGGTTTTTGTTTTTGGTTGTTTGTTGGGGTGTGGTGGGTGGTTTATTTGGTGTTTGTTTGGTGGGGGTTGTTTGGGGTTGTGGTTGGTTTTGTGTGGTTTTTTGTTTTTTTTGTTGTTGTTTTTGTTTGTTTTTTTGTTGGTTGGTTTGGTTTTTGGTTTGTGTTGTGTGTGGGGTTGTTCTTTTGTGATTTTACTTTGTGTTTTTGTGTTTTGTTTTGTTTGGTGTGTTGTGTTGGGTTTTTTTTTGTTTGTTTGTTTTCTTGTTTGTTTTTTTTTTTTTTTTTTTCTTTGTGTTTTTTGTTTTTGTGTTTTTTTTTTTTGTTTTTTTTTTTTTGTTTTTGTTTTTTTTGGGGTTGTTTGTTTGTGGGTGTTTTGTTTTTTTTTTTGGTGTTTTGTTTGTTTGGTTTTTGTTTTTTTTGTTTGGTTTGTTTCGTTTTGTTATTGTTGTTGGGTTGGGTTTTTTTGGTTTGTTTTTTTTGGTTTTTTGTGGTTTTTTGTTTTTTTTATTTGGTTTTTTATGTTTTTTGGTTTGGTGTTTTTCTTTGTGGTTTGGGGTTTTTTTGGTTGTTGGTTGTTGTTTATTGTGTTTTGTTTTTTAGTTATTGCTGTTTTTTTGTTTTTTTGTTCTTAGGTTTGTGGTAGTGTTTGTGTAGTGTGTTTTTTGTTGGTGTGTAGTTGGGGTTTGGTTTCTGTGATGGTTGTGTGGGGGGTGTGATGTTTTTTTGGTTGTTGTGGTATTGTAAACCTTTTTTGGTTATTGTTTTGTTGTGTTGTGGTTTGGGTTCTTAGTGGTGTGTGTTTGTGTATTTGTGTGTTGTGGTGCGTTGTGTGGGTGGTGAGGTGTTTTTTGTTTTTTGTGTGGTGTTTTTTAATTGTGGGGAATTTATATATTTATATTGGAGAAATTAGGTAGAATTTTTGTTTTATATTATGTGATTTTTACCTATAATAGGTTATTATAAAGACGGAAAGATATGTCATGAGGATTAGTTATAGTAAGGAATAAAGGAAGTTTAGAGTATGTTTATGAATATTGTTAGTTAAGAGAGGTTTAATTATTGTTAATTGGAATAAAAATAGATAAGATAGTTTTAGAACGAGATGTGTTTATTGGGTTAGGAGATTTATTGGTATTTTTAAAGATGTGAGTTTTTTTGTTAGTTTTTTCTATTTTTTTTTTTATTTTTTAAGTATGATTATGTAATGTGGTTTGCTATTTGTGGATTAATTAGGGTTATATTTGGGGTATTAAAGAGATTGGATCTGGGTTGTAAGTTTTGGGGGGACTAAGGTTAGGGTAGTTAATGAAAGAAATTAGAGAGGTTAATAAAAGAGAATGGTAATGGTTGTTAAGATTATTTGATTAGAGATAGAGTTGTAAAATGAATATAATTAACGAAAAATGATATATATAGTACAAAGATTAAAATTAAAAATAAATAAGATATTAATTATTTTTAATATTAAAGAAACAGAATTATAATGAGTATATTATGTTTGTAAGGGTTTGATTTGTTATTGTTGAGTGTGATTTTTTTTTATTATGGATTTAAATATAAGATGGGATTTGATAATTTTAGGTTATGGTATGGGTTATAGTTTGTATAGGTGTTGGGGGTTAGGGTTAAGGTTATGTTCGTATGGTGAGATGGTTGGATGGTTTTGGGGATTTTTAAAGAGTGGGGTTTGATTTTAATAGTTGTTGGTAGTTAATATTTAGATAAGTTTGTAGTAAGGTAATGTGATATTTATTGAATAGTTTAGATGTATTGGGGTAGGGAGTGTGATAATGAGAGGTTGGAGGGCTAGGGATAGGGTGGGAGGGTATTATGTATGGTTTTTTTGTTAGGAATGTGGTTGGTTGTATAGTTGTTTTGTTTATTATTGAATAAGTTTTGGTGTATTGTGTTTTTTAATATATTTTTATGGGTTTATTTGGACTTCTTTTGCGTTTTTAGTTTGGTTATTTTTCTTTTGGTAATGAGAAAAAAAATAGACAAGAGAAGAAAAAAGGAAAAAAAAAAAAAAAAAAAAAAAAAAGGAAAGGGAAAGAGGTAAAAATAAAGAAAGAAAAAACAAAGAAAGAAAACAGAGAAAAAAGAAGGAAAGAAAAAAACAGAAAAAGAAAAAAAAAACAAAATATTTAGAAAGGAAAGGGAAGAAAAGAAAATAAAAAAAAGAGAGAGAGAGAAAATTAAAGGACAGAAAAGAATAAAATATAAACATAAAAGAGAAAATGCGGAAAGAAAGAAAAAAAAAAGAAAGAAAAAAAAAAGAGAGAAGAGAAAAAAGAAAAAAAAAAAAAAGAAAACAAAAAGAAACAAACAACGAGAAAAACAAAAAAAAAAGAAAAAAAAAAAAGAAGAAAAAAAGAGAAAGAATAAAAGGAAAAAGATGAAAGA
>NW_028234423.1:32932112-32937112 GCF_977035675.1 Penaeus japonicus | reverse complement strand
AGGAAAGAAGATGAAGGAAAAAATAGAAAGAAAAGGAGACGAAAGGAAGTGAAGAAGAAGAAAATGAAGGAAAGAAGAAGACGAAAAGAAGAAGAAAGAACAAGAAAGAGAAAAAGAAGAAAATAAAAAAGAGAAGAAGGAAGAGAAAACGAAGAAAGAGAATATGAAGAGGAAAGAAAAGATGAAGAAGAGAAAGGGAAAGACGAAGAACGAGAAGAAAAAAGAAGAAAAAAAAGAAGAAATTAAAATAAAGAGAGAGAGAAAAAAGAAGAAAAAATCTCAGCATAACAAGACAATAAAGCGTTTATCATCCTCTTTGATATGTAGGCCTATTTAAATTTCTTCGGAGATTTTGCTTCCGAGAGAGGGATGATATAGGGGGGGGGATTGGGAGGTAGGGGGGGAGAGAGGGAAGCAGGAGGGTGTATGGAAGGAGAGGGAGACAGGGAGGAGGGAAGAGGGAAGGAGGGAGGGAAAAGGAGGGAAGAGGAGGGGAAGGAGGGAGAGAAGGAGGAAGGAGGGAAGAGGGAGGGAAGAGGGAGGAAGGGAGGGAGGGAAGGGAAGGAAGAGAAAACATAGGGGTAGTGTGGAGGGGAAGAGCCGGGGGGGTAGGGGGGAAGAGGAGTATAGGGGAGAGGGAAGGGAGGGAGGGAGGGAGGGAGGGAGAGAAAGGAGGAGAAGACATAAGGAGGTAGAGGGAGGGTAGTGTGGAGGGGAAGAGCCGAGGGTTGGGGTGGGGGGGGAAGAGGAGTATAGGGGAGGGGGAGACAGCGAGGTTTTTTTCTTTAACATCAAAAACGGATTTTTAAACTCCGGGGGGATTTGGTTTTTAAAACTTCTTCCGGTTTTCCTCCTCTTCGAGATAACTTCCCCGGCTACTTATCACGGTTCACTTTTTTTGGGACAGGGAAGGGCAAAAGGGCGGCTAAACGAGAAATTTGTTTTTTTTTTTCCAAAAACGAAAAAAGGGGGAAAATTGGGGGGAAGCTTTTCCCCTCCCCCGCCGCCGAACTCTTTCTTTTTCTTTTCCCCCCTCTCCCCCTCTCTCTCTTACTCGGGCCCCTTTTTCCTCTCTCCTTTCATTTTCAATCTCTCTCTTTCTCACCTCTCTCCCTTTTCTCCCCTTTCTCTCTTCTCTCTCTCTCTCTCTCTCTCTCTTTTTACTTGGCTCTCACCTTTTTAAACTTCAATCCCTTTTCTCTCTCTCTCTCTCTCTCTCTCTCTCTCCTTCACACACACACAAACACACACTCAAACACACACAAACACACACACACACACTCAAACACACACACACACACACACACACAAACACGCACACGAACACAAACGGAACGTCGTTTCCGCAGGATAACAACCCTTATGCCCCCTTCCCATAAAGTCGAAAATCCCCCCGAATAGGGATACGACTCCGGTGACATTTCCAGCGGAAATAGCCTGACCCCTTAAAAAAAATTTTCCGCCCTTTTTTTTCCCGGCCGGGCCGACAAGAAGGGGGGGCGCAAAGGGGGGTTAATCCTAAGAGTCTTAAACGAGTCTTTGACCCATGTTGACACGGAGAGGGGGGAGAGGGGAGGGGAGAGAGGGGGGAGAGAGAAGGGGAGAGAGAGGGAGAGAGAGAGAGAGAGAGAGAGAGAGGGGAGAGAGAGAGAAGGGGAAAAAGGGGACGTAGCTGGGGGGAGAGGGTAGGGTAGGGGTGGTAGGGGCGTCCGGAGAGATCTAGGGAAGTTTTTGGGACACTTACGGAGGTAATGATACGGAAAATATGATCAGAATGAGACTGGAAGGAGGTAAAGAGGGGCGACCGGGTGACAAAGTGATGGAAGATGTGCTTTGGGGGTTTATCTAGGGGGGGGCTCAGGGGGGGAATGGGAGGGAGGAGGGGGGCTGGGAGGGAGGAAGGGAGGGAGGGGAAAAAATAGGAGGAAGGGGGACGAAGAAGAGGAGGAAGATAGGGGAAAAAATAGGAGGGAGGATGAAGGAGGAAGAGGAGGAGGAGAAGATAGGGAGGGAGGGGGGAAAATAGGAGGGAGGGTGAAGGAGGGAGGAGGGAATGGGAGGGGGGAAAAAAAAGGAGGAGAGTGAAGGAAGAGGAGGAGGAGAAGATAGGGAGGGGAATATAGGAGGGAGGGAGGAAAGGAAGAGGAAGAGGAGGAAGATAGGGAGGGAGGGGAAAAATAGGAGGGAGGGTGAAGGAGGAAGAGGAGGAGGAGAAGATAGGGAGGGAGGGGAAAAAATAGGAGGGAGGGTGAAGGAAGAAGAGGAGGAGAAGATAGGGAGGGGAAAAATAGGAGGGAGGGAGGAAGGGAAGAGGAGGAGGAGAAGATAGGGAGGGGAAAAATAGGAGGGAGGGTGAAGGAAGAAGAGGAGGAGAAGATTTGGGGGGGGGGGGGGGGGAGGGGGGGGAAAGGGAAGAGGAGGAGGAGAAGATAGGGAGGGAGGGAAAAAATAGGAGGGAGGGTGAAGGAAGAGGAAGAGGAGAAGATAGGGAGGGGAAAAAATAGGATGGAGGGTGAAGGAAGAGGAAGAGGAGAAGATAGGGAGGGGAAAAAATAGGAGGCAGGGAGGAAGGGAAGAGGAAGAGGAGGAAGATAGGGAGGGAGGGGAAAAATAGGAGGGAGGGTGAAGGAAGAGGAGGAGGAGAAGATAGAGGAGGAGGGGATAGGAAGACGGGGAGGTGGGAGGAAGTGGCAGTGGTCGAGGAGGAGGAAGAGGTGAAGGGAGACGAAGAGGAGGAGGTGAAGGGAGAGGAAGAAGAGGAGATGAAGGAGGAGGAAGAAGAGGAGGTAGTGGAAGAGGAGTAGTATTAGGAGGAGGAGGAGGAAGAGGGGAAAGGAAGAGGGGAAGGAGGAGGAAATGGTAGTGAAAGAGAAGGAGGAGAAGGAGAAGGAGAAAAAGAAGAAGAAAAATCAGTAGAATTAGCAGCAGTAGTAGTAAAAGAAGAAGAAGAAAGAAAGAAAGAAAAAGAGAAAACGAAGAAAAAAAAAACAATGAAGAAAAAGAAATCAGAAGTGCAGCAGCAGTGGTAGGGGAAGAACAAGAAGAAGAGCAACAAAAATGCAAGGACAATTACAGAAATAACAAAAACAAGACAAAACAATAACAATAACAGTTATAAAAAACCCCAAATAAGCCAGGAGAGGGAAGAAAAAAGAGTCTGGGCGAGGGAGAGAAAAGGAAGAGAGGGGGAGAAGGGAAAAAAAAGGGGAGAGGAGGAAGAAGCAAAAACGGGGAAGGGAGGAGATAGAAGAGAGGGGAGAGAAAGGAGATAAAGTAAGGGCAGGGAATGGAGAAGAGGGGAGAGAAAGGGAAGAGATGGGAGAGAAATGAGGGTAGGGAAGGGAGACGATGGAGAAAGATGGTGAGAGAAAGGAAGGGCAGAGAAGGGAGGGACAGAGAAGGAAGAAGAGGAGAGAGAGAGAGGACGAGGAGAGAGAGAGAGAGGAAGAGGAGAGAAAGATAGAGGAAGAAAGAAGAAGAAAAGGAGAAGAGAAGGACAGAAAAGAGAGAAAGGGGAAAGAAAGAAGCGAGATGAGTGAGAGATAAAAGGAAGAGTAAAAGGAAAAGAGGAGCCGAGAAAAGAAGAAGAAGAGGAAGGAAGAGGGAGGAGGGGGAGGGGGGGAAGCTGGAAGAAGAGCGATCCCTCTCGTCTCAAGAGGATGGTTGCTAATGAGGTCGTATTGAAGGGATGATTAAGTCGTTATTCTAAGGTTGTTGACAATTATAGCTTGGGGAGAAGGAGGGGGTGGGGGAGGGGGTAGGAGGGAAGTGGAGGAAGTGGGGGAAGGAGGGGTAGGGGAGGGGTAGGAGGGAAGTGGGGGAGTGGGGAAGTGGGGAAGTGGGGGAAGGTAGAGAGTGGAGGGGAGTGGAGGGGAGGAAGTGGGGAGTGGAGGGGAGGAAATGGGGAGGAAGGGGATGGGGAGTGGGAGAGTAAGGGAAAGATGAGGGGAGTGGAGGGGAGGAAGGGGAAGGGTGAGGGGAGTGGGGGAAGGAGAGGGGGAGTAGGGGAAGGAGGAAGGGAGTAGGGGAAGGAGAAGGGGAGTGGGAGGGAGTGGGGGAGTAGGGAGGAGAGTAGGGAGGAGAGTGTGGGAGTGGGGAAAGAGGAGTAGAAGAAGGGGGAGGAATGAGAAGGGAGAGCAGGGAAGGGGAAATGAGGAAAGGGTAGTGAGGAGAGAAAAGGAAGGGGAGAGGAGAGATAAGGGGAGGGTGAAGTAATAGAGAGAGAGAGAGAGAGAGAGAGAGAAAGAGAGAAAACGAGCGAGAGTTAGATTAACCCTTTAACAGACAGACACAAAAAACAATAACAGTGACAATTACCAAGTTCAGCCAAGAAATACAACTATCTTATTCCCCGTCCCCCGTCCCCTCCCCTCCCCCCCCCTTCCCCTCATACTCCACCCTGCCCCCCACCCTAAAAGTGTAAAGCGACATGCCCTTAACTACCCCTAGGGGGGAGTATCGTATGTTATATATATATACATATCTATATATATATTATATATTAACATATATATATATATATTTAATAATTTTACATATATACACACATACATTTCATATACTTTATTCAAACACAATATATACATCAACTAATACACTCCATATAATACCTACATATCTATATATTACATAATAAACATATATCCATAAAATTACTTATATACCATAATAAAAATATCTATATTCTCTTAATAACACCCAACCCCTCTCCCATAACTTTCCCCCAATCCTACTTTTAAAATAACTTCATAAATCCTTCAACTACTAACCCTAATATACACACTCACCCATATTGATCCCACCCCTTCTATCATCCAACTTTCTAAAATACAACAAATAAGAATAAAATATATTCATTTATTACTAATATCAATTAATACAATTACAAAAATTATAATACTTAAAACTCAATTCTTTTTATTCTTTTTTATTTATATTTATTCTTTTAAACCAACAAAACACCAATTACCTTTTTTTTCTATTTTTTTTTCTTCTTTGTT